>NC_133330.1:330055360-330157860 GCF_042186555.1 Aquarana catesbeiana | reverse complement strand
GCGGCGAAAAACAGGCGTGGTTTAAGCGAAAAGTGGGCGTGGCTTCCGTGAGAGTGGGTGTGGCTTACATGAAAGTGGGTGTAGCTTACGTGAAAGTGGGCATGGCCCAAGAGGGTGTGGTTAGAGTCTGAGATGAATGAGGGATGGAGAGGGAAAGGGGGAGAGGGAAATGACGGGACAGCAGCCCCAGATCCTACACAATAAAAATATGTGTATTCTAGAAAGTTTAACAATCAGCAGATGAAGATACTCCAAACACCTTGTGTTAGCACTTCAATCATCCGCTTCATGATTGAAGCGCATTATTTCTATTATTACATTGTAATGTAAAATTAAATCATTCAACTCACCATAATGCCGAATCAGTGGGATCCCTGAGCGTGTCACTAGCCACGTCGCCTGCCACCAGCCATCCGTCCTTGCGTCAGGTGCCCCAGCAGAGTCTGTCCTTGCATCAGGTGCCCCTGGCAGAGTCCGTCCTTGCATCAGGTGCCACCGGCAGAGTCTGTCCTTGCACTAGGTGCCCCCGGCAGAGCCCGTCCTTGCATCAGGTGCCACTGGCAGAGTCTGTCCTTGCATCAGGTGCCCCCAGCAGAGTCTGTCCTTGCATCAGGTGCCCCCGGCAGAGTCTGTCCTTGCATCAGGTGCCCCCGCCAGAGTCTGTATAGACCCCCTCAGTGCAGACCCCCTCCATCAGTGCAGATCCCCTCCATCAGTGCAGACCCCCCCTCTATTAGTGCAGACCCCCCTCTATTAGTGCAGCCCCCCCTCAGTGCAGCCCCCCCTATTAGTGCAGCCCCCCTCAGTGCAGCCCCCCCTCTATTAGTGCAGACCCCCCTCAGTGCAACCCCCCTCTATTAGTGCAGCCCCCCCTCAGTGCAGCCCCCCCCTCTATTAGTGCAGACCCCCCTCAGTGCAGCCCCCCCTCTATTAGTGCAGCCCCCCCTCAGTGCAACCCCCCTCTATTAGTGCAGCCCCCCCTCAGTGCAGCCCCCCCTCGATTAGTGCAGACCCCCCCTCAGTGCAGCCCCCCCTCTATTAGTGCAGCCCCCCCTCAGTGCAGCCCCCCCTCAGTGCAGCCCCCCCTCAGTGCAGCCCCCCTCTATTAGTGCAGCCCCCCTCAGTGCAGCCCCCCCCAGTGCAGCCCCCCTCTATTAGTGCAGACCCCCCTCAGTTAGTGCAGCCCCCCCTCAGTGCAGCCCCCCCTCAATTAGTGCAGCCCCCCCCTCAATGCAGCCCGGCCCCCGCTCAGTGCAGGAGCGGCCGGTGTTCTGCCGAGAAAGTTCAGCAATGGAGGACCATTCAGCAGTTCGGCAATGGAGGACCCCCTGTACTGCGCAGGCACAGCGCTTGCGCAGTACGGGGCTGGGGAACTTTCAGCAAGACACGGCGACGGCGCCGTGTCTTCTGCTTGCTTCATTGGAGAGGGGAGGGGCCGTGCAGCTAAAGAAGCCGCTTCATTAGCTGCACGGATCGAGCCCCCTTCCTCTCTCCACTCAACACTAGGGGGAAGATAGAGCGGCGGCGCCGGCCGCCATTTTGCTGGAGCCCGCTGCTCCAAAAACAAAAAAAACAACATTCCCGATTTTCCTTATGGAAAATCCAGATTCAAATACTTACTTGAGCCCGATTTAGATCCAGTGCTGTGCCCGGGAGCAGCAGTCATGCTCCCTCTCTCCTTCCTCACTGGACTCGGTGAGAGCAGTGGGAGCCAATGGCTTCCGCTGCTGTCAATCAAATCCAGTGATGAGGGGGCAGGGCCAAGCCGCACCTTAAATATCAATGGACATGCAGCCAGCTCAGGATCGAGCCCGTACATGTGCCGCCATATGAAGTAGTGGTGGCCTACAGAGAAAAGGAGGAAACCAGAGTGCCGGTGAAGGATCCTAGAATAGGAGGATTGGGGCTGCTCTGTGCAAAACCATCAGACAGAGCAGGTCCGTATGACATATTTATTATTTTTAAAAGAATTACCTTTACAATCACTTTATGAACGTAATTAAGAGGACTGAGCAGCCAATCACCAAACAGCAGCACTGTCACATGAGAGGAAGTGGAGTGAGTCACATGCTCCTCTACACCTGGAAGTAGCGAGTATTTTCTCTCCATTCCCATGAGTTGAACAGACTGGAAGGTGAGCTAAGGGAAGGAAAGGCCTGGTCAAAGCTCACATTAAACCCGACACGTTTCAAGGATTGGGCACTCTCCTCATCGGGGCTGATCCACTGGAGTGGTTTATTAGACCCAGATGGAGGATTAGGTAGGAGATAGTACTATGCAGGTCCTGCTGGAAGGATTCTAATAACCTTTTTTATATGAGCAAAGCTGCTTATAATCAAAAGTGCATTGGACAAGTCCAATTGCTGTGACTGCCGATTACAAGCAGCTTCGCTCATATAAATTTTATTACAACGGTTCCAGCATTGCACACCTACTTAATCCTCCATCTGGGACAGATAGCCCATTCCAAATGACCAGCCCTGGCGATGAGGGTTCACGACCCTTGAAATGCATTTGTTTAAGATCTTTGTCCAGTAAAGGGTTTTTCCCTTTCATTTCATTAGATATCAGAATTTTGGATTTTTTTGAATCTTCAAGTATATCTTTAGCCAAAACACAAAAGAGAAGAGAGCACACTGCCCTGGTGTACTAAATCTTTAATTAACAAAAAAACAGGAACACATATAATAAAACCATGCTAGGATCCCTTGGTCTGTGTGAGGATGGAGATTAATTATGAGAAAAGAGAAATCACCTGAGAGTTGATCCCAGAAACCCTTGCCACATCCCAAAATACAGTAATTTGGAAGAGACGCCCCAGGGATTATGCGGGCAGGGGTAAAAAGTGTAGGGATAGTACCATAGTATATAAAAAAAATATTTTTTTTAGCCGCTGTCTTGGGTCCTCATTGCATAGATTGATAGCAGCAGGAGCCATTGGCTCCCTCTGCTGTCAATCAAATCCAGTGACATGGGAGGCGGGGGGCGGGGTCGAGTCTTGCTGTCTGTTTCAATGGATGCAGCAGTAGGACTCGGGGGCGTGCCAGGGAATGTGACTCTCCGTGGGGGCACTCGATGCGGAGGAGGAGCCAGGAGCGCCGTCGGGGGTACTCTTTCATCTATCCCTACACTTTTTACCCCTGCCCGCATAATCCCTGGGGTGTCTCTTCCAAATTTCTGTGTGAGGATGGAGCAGCTCAGTCCGCCTTTTGGATATCTTGACAATCTGTAACCGGAATGCCGAAGACACATGTGCTTCGGAGGCGCGTTTCAGAGGCATGTCCTCCTTTTTTAAGGACTTGAAAAAGTAGGCCACGCCTCTGAAACACGTCATCTTTGCAACCGCTGTTGAAGTATGCCCTGAAGTGTTGGTGTCCTGAAGGGTAAAGTTGAATTATGAGGCAAATATAATTATTTTTTTAGGGAAGCTTGCAGCAATACCCTCCTCCCAGATTAACAATGCTGCTGTCTGCTGTGCTCTTTCATCCAGAGTGTGGGTGCTCTAATACAGGAGGTGTGTTACTGGCCAGATCACCAGGTGAAAACAGAGGGGGAAGAAAAAACAAAAAACAAATGCAGCTCCCTAAATCTAATAATTGGTAAGCTGCATTATACAATGGGGCAAAAATGTATTTAGTCAGCCACCAATTGTGCAAGTTCTCCCACTTAAAAAGATGAGAGAGGCCTGTAATTGTCATCATAGGTATACCTCAACTATGAGAGACAAAATGTGGAAACAAATCCAGACAATCACATTGTCTGATTTTTGAAAGAATTTATTTGCAAATTATGGTGGAAAATAAGTATTTTGTCATTATCAAAAGTTCATCTAAATACTTTGTTATATATCCTTTGTTGGCAATGACAGAGGTCAAACGTTTTCTGTAAGTCTTCACAAGGTTGTCACACACTGTTGCTGGTATGTTGGCCCATTCCTCCATGCAGATCTCCTCTAGAGCAGTGATGTTTTGGGGCTGTCGCTGGGCAACACGGACTTTCAACTCCCTCCAAAGGTTTTCTATGGGGTTGAGATCTGGAGACTGGCTAGGCCACTCCAGGTATTGCTGCAAGCTTCCCTAAAAAAATTATTATATTTGCCTCATTATTCAACTTTACCCTTCAGGACACCAACACTTCAGGGCATACTTCAACAGCGGTTGCAAAGACGACGTGTTTCAGAGGCGTGGCCTCCTTTTTCAAGTCCTCAAAATAAGGAGGACAGGCCTCTCTCATCTTTTTAAGTGGGAGAACTTGCACAATTGGTGGCTGACTAAATACTTTTTTGCCCCACAGTACTTAAATTTTGGTTTTGGGTTTAATACCGCTTTATGAATTTTAAAAAAAAGCTTTTTTTGTAATACTCACCTTCAATTTGGTGCTCTCTCCCACATAGAGTCGGCTCCTCTATGAGATGCAGCTCCTCTTCTAGGCTTAATGATGCCCAGTGTTATTCAACTCACTTCCTTTGGAACCAGGCTGTCATGGACCCGCCCCCCTGTGGGTGTCATAATGTTGGAATGTGCTGCACAGTACTGCTGGTATGAGTGCTGTGCAGGGCTGCAGTAAGGACCACGGAATGCTACAGAATGAGATTGAAACTATTGAGAGCGATGTCTTGTCATTGGTGCCTCTCATCAATGGTGTGAACTTTGTAAACATTCTGTAGCCTTCTATGGATGTCGGACATCTTGCACCCCCTCCTTCATCAAGAACTCAATGACGGCGCATTGCTTCTGCTTGGAATCCATTATCCACTTGGCCTTCTTGTCCAACATCAGTGCCTGACCTTACAAATGAGCTTCTGGAAGAATGGTCAAACAGTGGCTAAATGATGGTGTTGCGCTGTGTAAAATGCTGATGCAATAAAGATATGTGCAATAGAAAACTTGCCAAAAATGTGCCACCCCCATCAAATCATTCTTTGCAGCTATTACCTTTTGTACCTCCCCCTCCCTTTAGAATGTAAGCTCTACGAGCCGGGCCCTCCTGTACCTTTTGTATTGAACTGTACTGTAATTGTGTTGTCCCCCTTATACATTGTAAAGCGCTGCGTAAACTGTTGGCGCTATATAAATCTCGTATAATAATAGAAAACTAAACTAAGTGTTATAGTGCCAGGTGGGGAAATACCACAAATAAAATGCTGAAAATAATGAACATCAATATTTGTAAGTGAAAATAATAAACATATAGTAAACATAAAACCAATAGAGGTATATAAACAAGTGAGTCAAAATGACAAAAGTCCCATGTGCACCACTAAATAAAAAAATCTTGACTCTATAAGTGCAATCCAAGCAAGACTGTGACAGTCTAACAATAAGAAGATGCAGTCCAAACAATACTGTGACAGTGATTTTTTTCCAAAATGAATAGTAGATCCCTCCACCGTGAATGATTAACAAAAGCCGGTGACTGGCCAATCCTCTGTGATAGCACCTGTGTGCGTACAAGCCCCTCACATTACTGCCACAAGGTTACAGCATGAATGGATCACAAGCAGCGGTCTTCAGGGGATCCCTCTTTGTTGTAAATGAAGCTTCCTTCACTAATATACTCAGTATGCGGGAATTAAAAATAGGGAAGAGAGGTGCCAATAGTGTAATCCCATTTAAAAAATAATTTTTTTGCAGCAAACAAGTAGATACACTCAGGGGATGCTGTCTAGCTAGAGGTACAAGCCTTCTATTGAAAAAACATATACATACAGTATATAGGCTTGTTCCTCTAGCTGGACAGCACCCCTGAGGAAGTCCGATATATGGGTGAAACATGTTGGGAATTCTATCCTTTTATGCTGTATCCACAAAATCTTGTTGATCTGTATTTGACAATTGTGTTTTTTAAATTTTTTTTTTTTTTCTAAAATAATTTTTTTTATATATAATATAGTTGTTACTATTCTTCAGATTAATTTGCACCTTAAAAATCCCATTCCTATTAAGGGATGTGGTGCTATTACTAAGTTGATTTGTCTGTGATCAAAAAACTTCTTTCTCAAGTAGATACACTCACTTTTTAAAATTCGAAAAAAAAAAACGGCAACAATCCACGATCGCCAAGCTCGTTTACTTTTGTCCAATCCTGGTATCGCCTATTGCTCCAATCCCGACGCGCATCGTAACATCACCTGACTTCATCAGGCCTTCTCGTCCAACGTCAGTGCCTGACCTCACACATGCACTTCTGGAAGAATGGTCAAACATTCCCATAGACACACACCTAAACCTTGTGGACAGCCTTCCCAGAAGAGTTGAAGCTGTTATAAGCTGCAAAGGGTGGGCCAACTCAATATTGAACCCTACGGACTAAGACTGAGACGCCATTAAAGTTCATGTACGTGGCAGGCGTCCCAATACTTTTAGTAATATAGTGTACAGTGGAACCTTGGTTTATGAGTAACGTGGTTAACGAGCGTTTTGAAAGACGAGAAACTTTTTTTAAAAAAAATTCTGACTCGGTTTGCGAGTGTTGTCTTGTTGAGCAGAATTTAAGCTAATGGGAGGTGCAGTACCGCATTTGGTCAGAGGTGCAAGGGCGCCAGGGACTTTCGGAGCCGTTCGCAAATACTCAGAATGACTCGGAAATACTCAGTTCCCGAGTGTTTTCCAGCCTTTCCGAGTTCAGCCGAGCTGTCCCCGAGTATTTCCGAGGCTCTCCGGCGCTCCCGCCCCACCTCTGGCCACATGCAGTATTGCATGTAATAGAAGTCAATGCAGAACAAATTATCTTCGTTTCCATTGACTTCTATGGTGAAACTCGCTTTGATATGCGAGTGCTTTGGATTACAAGCATTCTCCTGGAATGGATTATGCTCGTAATCCAAGGTTCCACTGTATGTGATTCAGCACAGGAGGGGTGCCCTGTAGCAGTATATCTGCTATAGGGCGATCCATAAGTGGTTATTTACGTGCAATGAAAAAGAAGAAGAAGAAGAGTTACTATAGAGGAAAAGGTACTCAACCAACATGTGAAACTTTAACAACTTTTTCTTTTTTAAATTAGTCAAAAAGTTATGCCAACTTTTGCATTACTTTTGGTACAGCCCTGGTATTCAATTTTTCTTCTTTTTTAAATTAGTGCAGGGAGGGTGGGTGAGGCAGTCTTTTTTTAAAAAAAAAAGTGGAGATGGTCTTTAAGTGATCCCAGCCGTGACCGGTTCTCTTGCTAGCTGGTGAATGAGTTGTGGGTATCCCAGGCTGTATAGATGACAGCGGCAGGCTGCAGTGATGAAGAAGCACGCTGGGCGTCTATTAGGAGTGGGAGTGCGTCTGTGCTCTCCGTACTGCAGCCATCCACTTTGATTGATTTCCATTCATGTCAGAGTGACTGCAATGTGGTCATTTTTCTCAGCCATAACCGCTCAGTACTGCAGCAGTCTGCTGTCTACAGGCTGTCTGAATTATGGCTGTCCGTATCTGTGTTACCTTTTACACAAATTACTACACAGCTTCCTTTCTTCATGCAAATTCATCAGTTTTACAGCCTTCTGGGGCTGCTGTCAGGAGGGCAAAAGTGATTCACGTATTTTCGGTAAAAGGGAATCTATAATATATTTTTATATAATAAATATATATACACTATATTACCAAAAGTATTGGGACACCCACCTTTACACGCACACAAACTTTAATGGCATCCCAGTCTAATGCCCGTAGACACGGTCGGACTTTGTACGGACATTCTGACAACAAAATCCTAGGATTTTTTCCGACGGATGTTGGCTCAAACTTGTCTTGCATACACACGGTCACACAAAGTTGTCGGAAAATCCGATCGTTCTGAACGCGGTGACGTAAAACACGTACGTCGGGACTATAAACGGGGCAGTAGCCAATAGCTTTCATCTCTTTATTTATTCTGAGCATGCGTGGCACTTTGTCTGTCGGATTTGTGTACACACGATCGGAATTTCCGACAACGGATTTTGTTGTCGGAAAATTTTATATCCTGCTCTCAAACTTTGTGTGTCGGAAAATCCGATGGAAAATGTGTGATGGAGCCTACACACGGTCGGAATTTCCGACAACAAGGTCCTATCACACATTTTCCGTCGGAAAATCCTACCATGTGTACAGGGCATTAGTCTGTAGGGTTCAATATTGAGTTGGCCCACCGTTTGCAGCTATAACAGCTTCATCTCTTCTGGGAAGGCTGTCCACAAGGTTTAGGAGGGTGTCTATGGGAATGTTTGACCATTCTTCCAGAAGAGCATTTGTGAGGTCAGACACTGATGTTGGACGAGAAGGCCTGGCTCGCAGTCCCTGCTCTAATTCATCCTAAAGATGTTCTATCGGGTTGAGGTCAGGACTCTGCGCAGGTCAGTCAAGTTCCTCCACCCCAAACTCGTTCATCCATGGACCTGGACATGGACCTTGCTTTGTGCACTGGTGTGCAGTCATGTTGGAACAGGAAGGGGTCATCCCCAAACTGTTCCCACAAAGTTGGGAGCATGAAATTGTCCAAAACGTCTTGGTATGCTGACGCCTTACGAGTTCCCTTCACTGGAACTAAGGGGCCAAGCCCAACCCCTGAAAAACAACCCCACACCATAATCCCCCCTCCACCAAATGATTTCGACCAGCGCACAAAGCAAGGTCCATAATGACATGGATGAGGGAGTTTGGGGTGGAGGAACTTGATTGTCCTGACCTTGTTTGTATGCAGATAGTAGAGGAATTAGAGAGGAGACAGAAATTACATGAGATGCTTTGGATAGAGGCAAGCACACACTAAAGAAGGATGTGCTTTGTTCATTTTCCATTTCAGAGGCTTACAACCACTTTAAGTGCTGGTTCATACTAGAGCGACTTCTGATGAGACTTGAATCGCATGACAAGGGAAATCTCATTGTTTTCAATGGTGCCTGTTCTAATCAATATGACTCAGAACGGTGTGATTTTGGAAAAGGTTTCTGGACTACGTTGATGAGATTTGCAGGGCGTCTTGGACCCATAGATAATGCAAAGTCGAACCTCATAATTGCATTCTAAATCGCATCAAAGTTGCATCGCAGTAGTGTGAGCCGAGCCTGAGAGGTTCACTGAAACACATATGAACATCTTATTTTTTTCACCACAAACAGTCAAAAACGATGTAAACACCATTATCGCACATTGTCACACACACAACTGAAAAGATAACAGATAATGCTGCATTTCTGGTAATCTCACAAGTTCTTTATGTCCCTGAGGGGAACATGGATTGCTGTTTGATGAAAACCGTCAAATGTTTGACCTATTGAACGGGGGAAACCTTAAAGGTAGAAAGGGGAAAGGGTGAGATTTTAAATGGAATCCAAGCACCATGCTAGGACATATTTGGATGAGGTTAATGTGAACTGCCGGA
Organism: Aquarana catesbeiana; assembly: GCF_042186555.1. Taxonomy (NCBI): domain Eukaryota; kingdom Metazoa; phylum Chordata; class Amphibia; order Anura; family Ranidae; genus Aquarana; species Aquarana catesbeiana. Next base: position 330,148,512 of record NC_133330.1, on the reverse strand, counting down.
GGAATCTGTTCTTTTTAGTTTCCGTTATCTCTGCTGTGCTATAATTCTAGTGCAACTTTGGAAAAATAAAGATTTTTCCATTAAAAAAGCACTTTTTTTTTTTTTGGCAGCCTTTCTCAACCAGGGTTCCTTCAGAGGTTGCTTAGGGGTTCCTTGAGCTGTAGCTGGGGGACTATCCATTTGATGGTGTCTGCATAGTTCCAGTAGGACACCAATTATTTTTTATAGCTGTCTGTTAAGCCTCGTACACACGATCGGATTTCCCGACAGGAATTGTGTGATGACAGGCTGTTGGCGGAAAATCTGTCCGTGTGTACGCTCCATCGGACAATTGTTGTCGGATTTTCCATGGACAAATGTTGGATGGCAGGTTTTAAAATTTTCCGCTGACAAATGTCTGTGGTCGGATTTTCTGAGCGTGTGTACACAAGTCCGCCGGACAAAAGTGCAAAGTACAAACACGCATGCTCGAAAGCAAGGAGGAGCCGGAAGCGGTCGGTCTTGTAAAATAGCGTTCGTAATGGAGAATTAACATTCGTGACGCGATAAATTATGAAGTATCCAAATGCAGCGCACAATTCTCTTCTTCTTTAATGGGATAATAATGAAGCTGCTTTGCTGGTGATACTGATGGAGTTATTGCAAACGAATTTTCAAAGGCTTTTTTTTTTTTCTAATGATATATATATATAGAATAATATTATTATGCTACTTTATTTTTTATTTGGGCAAGTTACCACAACACCATTATCCCGTAGTTTTTAAGATCAAAGATACAACTATGTTGGTGTCCCTTCTCAATTTTACATTATATTTTTTAAATGTAACTGCCGACTCCCAAACTGTCATTTGAAGTAAAACACATAGCCAAGTATTATTCTACACAATTTTTTTATTGTGCATTAAAAAAAGAAAACAAATAAAATTAGACATGTTATCTGCCAATAGAACTTAACCAAAAAGTGCATTCTATGCATCCAAAAATAAAGAAAATATACCAAATCAAATCATTACTCGACCAAAAAAATTATGTCAAAGCAATAACTCCAAGGCCAATAATAAATAACATGTTATCTCCTCCGATCCCGCAATATGTCTGGTTGATGAACGGCCGTTCAGTAACGAACTGAAAAGCACAAAATGAAAAGCGCAAAATAAAAAGTGCGAATCAACACTCACCAAACTTCTACTAACATGAAATTAGCAGAAGGAGCCCAAAGGGTGGCGCTAAAGAGCTGAAAAACCATGTTGTACGTCACTGCGTCCGTGATTGTTAGCCAACAAATGTGTGCCGTTTTGTATGCAAGACAAGTTTGGGCCAATGCCCTTCGGACAAAAGTCCACGGTTTTGTTGGCCAACAATCCGATCCTGTGTATGAGGCTTAAGGTTTGCTTTCTTCCTACTGACCACCACTGTAAGGTGCCAATGACCCTTGATCAATTGGTTTTAGTAAGGGTTCTCTTATGACCTGAAATAAGAGGTTCTTCTTGGGTAAAAAGGTTCAGAAAGGCTGATTTGTAGAACTCTAAAAGCTTCAGGTACGGGAAGAAGGTGTGGTGTGAAAAAAGTCTGTGAAAAACCTGCTTAATCAAGCCACAAAAAAACTATATAAAACTTAGGGTAAAGTTGGTTTAAGAGGAGTTTTTGACCCAACAAATTGTTTCTGGTTGCAGGATTACCTGCAATAATAAAGTAATGGCCATGATTTGTGGCCAGTGACAATCAGGTCACTTTTTCTGATCTAACTAAAACCCAAACTTACGTTTCCATCCCTTCTTGTTTTCCAGCACCCATAGCTGCAGGAACGGGTCCGAACTTCCCCATTTCAGATCTGGACAGCTCTTCATATTACAGCATGAGCCCCGGAGCAATGAGAAGGTCACTACCCAGTACCTCCTCCACCAGGTGAGTTCATGGATGGTGGTGTGCATACACAATTGTAACATGCCATGTGTGAGTTTTTTCTTAAAATAAGACACTCTAAATTTAGAATACCTTATATTAGTTTTAAGAGTTATTCTTGCAAATAACCCATAAGACTAGCCTCAAGTATTAAATGGTAGTCAGATTTGTAGATTCGGAGGCTTTTTCTTCCGACCTGAATTTGGCACAATTCTTTCTAACTTAAAGGTCATTGCCGTGTCTTAGAGATGTTCCATTCGAAAGTTATTACGTTGTATAATAAAGTCATCTTTTTGTCAGCGCTTGCCATGAGTATAAATAACTCAGTCCATAGTCAAAATGTGACAGAGATCCAACATTAAAGAGGTTGTAAAGGCGGAAGGTTTTTTATCTTAATGCAAGCTATAGGTTAATATTAAAAAAAAACTTCTGTGTGCAGCAGCCCTCCTCAGCCCCCCTCCAATACTTACCTGAGCCCCATCTCTATCCAGCGATGTTGCCGCAGTGTCTCGGTTGCCTGGGGCTTCACTCCTCATTGGCTGAGACAGCAGCACAGTGCCAGTGGCTCCCGCTGCTGTCAAAGTCAGTCAGCCTATGAGGAGAGAAAGGGCGCAGGGGCAGAGCCAGGCCGCAGCTCTGTGTCTGAATGGACACAGGGAGCTGTGACTCGGCTTGGGTGCCCCCATAGCAAGCTGCTTGCTATGGGGGCACTCAACAGGAGGGAGGGGCCAGGAGCATCAAAGAGGGACCCAAGAAGAGTAGGATCTGGGCTGCTTTGTGCAAAAACGTTTGACAGAGTAGGTATGTATAACATGTTTGTTATTTTTAACAAAAAAAAAAAAAAAAAGGAGACTTTACAATCACTTTAAATAGCTCTACTTATTAATAATCAAGATTAAATCTGTATAGTATAGCTATAGATAGTCAAAGTTATCAAAACGCGTTGGTAGTGGATTTTGGAAGGTTTGTACTTAGAGTTGTGTTTTTTGCACCGCCACCTGCCTGTCACTTTGAAACCAGCCGGGGCTGTGGCTGCGTATTTAACCGCTGGTTACACTTGAAGGAGCCGTATGGATTGCCATAGAGATTTGTTCACAGTTATGATGTAGAGCTATTTTATGTGGTATCTCCCACTATTGTATTATGAATTTAGCTATTTATACTCAAGGTGAGCGCTGACTGATCCATTGTTATAATTTTCCATACCAGATTAGCGGAGGATTGGTCTGGTTCAGTTAAGCTGCTGTCGGATATATTATTTTTACCTCCTAGTTGCCCCCAAGTAACCAGTGTTTACTTCCTCAGACACTTCGGATGGTGTGTCAGTTTAAAGAACTTCTCTACTTGCACCTATTAAATATTGTAATTATTGTGTGACCCTAGGAAGTCAGGCTGGCCATTAAAGTAGATGTAAACCCTAAGTAAATGATATTTGGTGTGCTATAGCACTGTTTCATAAAACAGTGGTCGCCAACCTTTCAAAGCTTACAGATCACTAAACTCACAATTTTGAACCCCGTGAATCACTAACATGAATTTTACATGCCTTATACACTCAATCCTTCGGCTCTTTGCCCCTCTACTCCTGGATCACACTGCTGCCTCATACACACAATGCTCCGTCTCACTGCCTCCCTCCCCCTGGATCACACTGCTCCGGCTCTCTGCTCCCCCCCGATCACACTGCTGCCTTATACACACAATGCTCTGGCTCTCTTCCCCCCTCCCCTGGATCACATGGCTGCCTTATACACACAATGCTCCGGCTCGCTGCCCCCTTCCCTCTGGATCACACTGCTGCCTCATACACTCAATGCTCTGGCTCTCTGCCCCCTCCCCCTGGATCACACTGCTGACTTATACACACAATTCTCCGGATCTCTGCTCCCCCCGGATCACATTGCTGCATCAAACACACAATGCTATGGCTCTCTGCTCCACCTTTCCTGGATCACACTTCTGCCTTATACACACATAGCTCCGGTTCTCTTCCCCCCTCCCCTGGATCACACGGCTGCCTTATACACACAATGCTCCAGCTCGCTGCCCCCCTCCCCCTGGATCACACTGCTGCCTCATACACACAATGCTCCGGCTCTCTGCCCCCTGCCCCTGGATCACACTGCTGACTTATACACACAATTCTCTGGATCTCTGCTCCCCCGGATCACATTGCTGCATCATACATACAATGCTACGGCTCTCTGCCCCCCTTCCCTGGATCACACTGCTGCCTCATACACACATTGCTCCGGTTCTCTGCCCCCTCCCCCTGGATCGCACTGCTGCCTTATACACACAATGCTACGGTTCTCTGCTCCCCTCTGGATCACACTGCTGCCTTATACACACAATTCTCCAGCTCTCTGGCCCCCCCCTTCCCTGGATCACACTGCTGCGTTATACACACAATGCTCTGGTTCTCTGCCCCCCCCCCCCCGATCACACTGCTACCTTATACACACAATTCTCCAGCTCTCTGCCCCCCTCCTGGATCACACTGCTGTCTTATACACACAATGCTCTGGCTCTCTGCCCCCTCCCCTTGGATCACACTGCTGCCTTCTACACACAATGCTCCACCTCCCTGCCCCCCTCCCTCTGGATCACGCTGCTGACTTATATACACAATGCTCTGCCTCTCTGCCCCCCTCACTCTAGATCACACTGCTGCCTTCTACACATAATACTCCGCCTCTCTGCCTCCTCCCTCTGGATCACACTGCTGCCTTCTACACACAACACTCTACCTCTCTGCCCCCCCTCCCCTCCGCCCACTCTGCATCTTCATCTGCTGCCGTGCACAGACTCATTGTTGGATCTCACCTGTTTATCCAGCCATGTGTTCGAGCTCTATGCTCCCTCCCACAGTCTGTGATCAGCATTGCCATTGGAAGTCCCCTCTTTCTTTACCTTACACTTGCTGCACTACTCCTGGCGCCTCCCTCTGAATTCACAGGAGCCGGACCTACAGAGGAGGCATCGAGTATCGATTCAATCAGCAGTCAATACTGTCAGTGCACATTGGAAACCACACTGTATACATCTGCCACAATGTTGATTTGGGCAGAACCCACTGGGACCACCAACATAGACCATCAGTGGTCCACTGGTTAGCGACCACTGTCATCAACAACTAAAAACTTAATGTAGTACAGAAAAACCAAGAGCAGCTTGTCGGAACCCAGATTATATGGATCTTGCCACACCTCTAAAAGTTGAATTTTGATTGGTTGCTATCTGCAACTTTCTGCACTGTAACATTGACCTCACAAGTTAGGTTTGTCCAATAATTTTCCTCCTCTTTCTCTTTACAAGTTCCACGAAGCGCCTCAAGTCTGTAGAGGATGAAATGGATAGCCCTGGAGAAGAGCCATTTTACACAAACCAGGGAAGATCACCAGGAAGCGGCAGCCAGTCGAGCGGATGGCACGATGTGGAGCCAGGTAATCCGCTAACTTTTGATTGCATTTCATGAGGGCATTGGCAGCTGTCAGCTCCGAGGCCTTCAGCGCCCATAGAGTGTTGTGGAGTGTTGTGTGTATCCTTCGTGTCTGGTGTGGAGTCATGGCTTTGTACATTTTTCCAGTGTTCTCTTTACTCAGCAGAGCATATCCTTCATTGTACGGTTGATACCTTTTGTGTTTAGATTCCATTTGGGTCATTTATACTAGAGTGTGCCATGAAAGCCATGTTAGCAGTTTAGTTGTCACATGACCACTTTATTAGCTCTTCCCTTATTTGCCAACCTACTCATGCGTAAAATGATGGAATAATGGTAGTCATGGGGCCTACTGAAGCTCAGTAGGCTTCATATATAAACAAATAAGTTATATGTTTGAAAACGTACTATCCACAGCAGACAGATTCTGGCCGCTATTTTTGTAGTACAGGTTAGCCATTATGTCTATAGGCACTTTTTAAGTGCTTATAGACATAAGCCAGACTTTCCTTGGCCTAACCAGGTTTTTTTTAAGCCACTGGTGTGCACGTTCAGTGCCGTAGGAGTAGGAGTAAATATGGCCACAGCCAACAAGCATGTTTATAGAAGGATCTTATGGCAGTCAGATTGTACCTCCATGTCTGGCTTCCATCTAATGTCTGTAGGTATCTCAAGGCTGGCTGTGGACAGACATATGTCTTGCTGAGACCAATGGGCATTGAGACTTTTACTCACAAACCCATTAAAACCAGCCTCAATGTTTTCTAGCAGTTCAATTAATTACCAGAATCAGTACACATGCCCAACAATATATTCCTGGGGTGGCTAGATTTAACCAATAAGCTCCTGGCTTCCATCTGATGTCTGTAGATATCTCAAGGCTAGCTGTGGGCGGACATATGTCTGGCTGAGACCAATGGCCATTGAGACATCTGCTCACGAACCCGCTAAAATCATCCTCAATGTTTTCTAGCAGTTCAGTTGATAATCAGAATCAGTACGCATGCCCAACAATATATTCCTGGGGTGGCTAGATTTAACCGATAAGTAAAAAATGTAAGTCACTGCTGAGGATTCTTGAAGCTCTCAAGAACGTCTTAGCCTCTACATCCAGTATTAATTCATGGGACTGTACAAAGACATATAGGTTTAGGTGCAGCTACCTAATCAACCAACCAATCAGAATTCATCCTCTACTGCAGTCTTTCTCAATGTTTTTACCCCAGAGGAACCCCCAAAAATAAATTTCAGGTCTTGGGAAACCTCAGGGATCAGAGGGGAACATGCCTCTTACATTGGTGGTCAGTAGAAAAAATGCAACCCTTACAGTGAAGGTCAGAATGCCACCCTTAAAGACAGGTAAAAAGATAATTGGTGTCATGCTGCTTGATTTATTAAATAGCATTGACCCTGGAACTATCCATTAAATGGAAGTTCAATAGGCCACATCCAAAGAAACCCCTAGCAACCTCTGGAGGAACCTTAGGGTCCTTTGGAACCCTGGTTGAGAATGGCTGCTGTACTGTTCTGATTGCAATCAAGGAAAATCTGATTGGTATTGCACCTTAATCATCATAATTGTTTTCATTGCCCTATTAGGTTAAAATATACCAACATAGTTGTAGTATTATATCATAATATTAATAATATTTTTTTTCAACATTCTTATGGTGTGTAAGTTTGTATATAGAGAGAAATGCTCCTCTTTTCCGATTTTGTTTGGCCCCTCCCCACCTTTACATTTAGATTAGACTTGTTTCTTGTAAAACTGAACAGTGCTGTGGACAATCAATGTGTGGTTTTAAGCCTTACCATTATTTTATGCGTTTCCAACGCATTTCACTACGATCTCCGGAAGAGGTGCATAAGAGGATAAGAAAAATAGCAGGTAAGACGGAGCAACTTTTGCGCACGGTCAGAGCGTCAGACGGATGCAAGAAAAAGCTGCTTGTTATACTGTTTTGTTTTGGCTGTTTTTGGGAGTAAGCTCTTGATCATTATACCCATGAATATTGATTGCCTTGGCTTTTTTTTTAATTTATTTTAATTTTGTTTTAACTGGAAAGACTTTGTATTGTTCTCGCACGTGCAAACTGTTCTGTAATTTATATATATGATATGCATACAAAAGAATGTTTAAAAGGATTGGAATTTAGTACATTTTTTGTGAAGTGAACCTGTATTCGGATAGTAAGACTATTCTGATATTCCTGCACCATTATAAAATAAGAGGCTGTCAAATGGTTTTTCTTCAGAAAATTGGATGCCTGCCTTCAAAAGCCCGTTATATGACCACTGCTGATTGGCTGACTCAGAGGCCCTTCAGCTGAGGTTGTAGAACTAATGTCATGACATTGGCCATGTATTATAAATCCACCAGCTTGATTGTTGGAATAGCTAATCTGAGTATAGGTCCACTTTATAGGCCTCATTTATTCAAACTTTATTACATTTATTATGTCAATTTTCTGTCTCCTGTATGTTGAAGCCTTGTTTGTTTGTTTTTTTTTTTTTTTTTTTAATACTACTATATAAACCATAGGTCATTCGTATTCTGGGGTGCTGTAGGAAGTGAGAACCTACAGGGGCTATAAATATAGCATAATATAAAATATCTTATAGTTTGAAAGTAGAAGAGATAGATACAAGGTGTTAGGGAGATTTGTCAGCAGTTCTTGTGTTGTACAGAGGGGAATATTGATTGCAGGAGTTGTAGAAAATCAGGTCAGAGAAAGAGAAGTTTAAGCCTTGGTTTGGTTTGGATGGCTGGTGAGTGCCAGATGGCATGTAGAATGGGGTCCCAATAATGGAGAGCAGCACAAGAGAAGTTGACATGAGGGAGAAGTGCTGACCCAGAACGAATAATGGAGGCAGAAGGGTGGATTTCGAACATCTAGACCAGCTTTTCTCAACCTTTTTACCCTAGAGCAGTGATCTTCAAACTATGGCCCCTGGGCCAGATGCGGCCCTTTGCCTTTATCCGGCCTTTGGGGCTCTTTTTCTCCCACTGATACGTGGAACTGTTCCTCCCACTGACACCAACGATGGGGCACCATTCCTTGCATGGACACCAACAGTGGGGCACTATTCCTCCCACAGACACCAACGATGAGGCACCATTCCTTCCAAGGACACCAACAGTGGGGCACTATTCCTCCCACAGACACCAACGATAAGGCACCATTCCTTCCAAGGACACCAACAGTGGGGCACTATTCCTCCCACAGACACCAACAATGAGGCACCATTCCTTCCAAGGACACCAACAGTGGGGCACTATTCCTCCCACTGACACCAATGATAGGGTACTAAAAAAAACAATGGGGTATATTTCCTCCCACAGAGGATTATGTTATCCCTCCCACTAATATCAAACTGGGGCACTATTCCTCTTCCTACTGACCACAGCTACTATGCAATTTATGTGATCCCACTGACCACCAAGCCTAAAACATTGTCCACTCCAAATGACACAGGGGTATTTTTCTACTCCTGCTGCCTACAGTCTGGCTCCCTAATGCCCCGTATACACGATCGGACTTTCCGACAACAAAACTGTGAATATTTGTTCGAAGGTTTGTGTGAAGGACTTGTGTACACATGATCGAATAGTCCGACAACAAAAATTTGTTGGCGGAAAATTTGAGAACCTGCTAGCCAACATTTGTTGGCGGAAAGTCTGACAACAAATGTTCGATGGAGCGTACACACGGTCTGACTTTCCGCCAACAAGCTCACATCCAACATTTGTTGTTGGAAAATCCGATTGTGTGTACGGGGCATTAGGCTGCATTCACACTACAGCATTTTGAATCGCGGGCAGTTTTGCCACGGATCTGCCCACGATTTGACAGCGCCGAGGTGTGAATGACAAAAACGCAGAACTTTTGAGATGCCATTCATTTTAATGATACCTCAAATCGTGGTTACGGGTCTGCCGCGATTGTCACGCGATAAAACTTGCTTCAATCGCGGCAACCTGCACCGCGGGGTGCATGTCGCCCAAAAGTAGCTCCTGAATTATTTTTGGGCGACATGCATCCCGCGATGTTGGTTGCCGCGATTGCAGCACGTTTTATTGCGAGACAATCTCGGAAGACCCGCATCGCGATTTGAGGTGTCATTCAAATGAATGGCATCTCTCATGCGAGTCCCGCATTTTGTCATTCGCTCCTTGGCCCTGTCAAATTACGGCAAATCTGCCCGTGATTCAAAACGCTGTAGTGTGAATGCAGCCTTAAAAGTCTGAAGAACAGTAACACTGGCCCCCTTTTTAGAGAGTTTGAAAACCCCGGCCTTAGAGGAACCCTTGAAGTCATTTTTATGTCCCAGGGAAACCCTGTTAACATCACAGTGGATAAAAAAAACATTCATGACCCTTTAACAATGCAGCGCACCATAATACACAGTATATGTGTTGTGGTGTGTTGGGCTCTGCTGTACAGGTATACCCCACTTTTAAGTACACAATGGGGTTTATTTACTAAAGCCGGAAAGTGCAAAATCAGGCTCACTTCTGCATAGAAACCAATGAGCTTCTAACCTCGGCTTGTTCAATTAAGCTTTAGTAATAAAACCTAGAAGCTCATTGGTTTCTATGCAGAAGTGAGCCTGATTTTGCACTTTGCAGCTTTAGTAAATAAACCCCATTGTGTACTTAAAAGTAGGGTATGCCTGTACTTTGCATTACATAGAGCGTACTCATCAATGCACGCATTTTAGTGCACATTGCCAGAAAGCATAAATGTGAATGGGCTCTAAGTAGCTGACCATTTTGTTAAGGCAACGCCGGAGATTTCTGCTCTGATATCTGCGGCCCAAGCAGCCTCACTTGTGTCCGCCAGTTGACAGCCCATGATGGAGCGTTCCTCTCCGTATAAATAAATACCTGTATCTGCTTCCTCCTGTAGGCTTCTCAAATTGACTGTATAATGTATTATCTCATACAGTCCAGATGTGCAGTGAGTCACAGACCCCGAGAGCGGGAGAGCGGTTTGCACGGTCACTGAAAAGAAAACACTTCCCCGCAGTCCGAGACGTCACCGTTTCTCTCTCCATAGCCAGGGCCGAGATGTCAAAAAGTTAATGGGATGCCTCAATCTAAACCATCACTCCCAGGCACATTTAGCTAAACTAATCTTCCCCTAGCCAACTGACACTCGGGCTCCATTCTGTTTTTAAAAATCACCCCAGAAATTAAGAAAACACAAGGGAGGGTAACTTGAAGCGGGGTAAAGTATCCTAATTCCCGTAATTGGCCCAAAAAGGTTCAGCAGGTTCAGCAACAGGTGCTCTTGACACTGGTGTCCCGAGAAGAGCTAGCTGATCTCTAGTTGTCACCCTATAATCAAGAAGTGCTTTGACAAGGACCTTTGTGGCAGGATCATTGGCTATTATTTTAATGCAAGCTACAGATTTAAAAAGATTTTAAAATGACATGACAATCTTTGGATTGAGATCTACAATACCTTCGAAGGTGGTTAACAGGGGGCCACAATGGGGTCAGACTAGAATCCACAGCTTTACCTACGATATGAACACCAGGGATCAAAAATAGATGCAGAATTGTAAAACATAGCTGGAGTTTGGCTTTTTTTTTTTTTTTTTTGCCCTCGAAGGCCGCAGCGAATTCAGCTGTGTAATTCTATCTGAGCATGACCTCAGCGAGCACACAGGCTGCACCTGGGCAAATAAATAAGCGAGGCTTCGGATTTAAGATGGCTGGGCGTCAGCGAGCAAGGGGAGAGGCGCAGGAAGGAAAGAGGTTTGAGATTACCTGCAGAACTTTACCTTTCTGTATGCCCCGTCACCCCGCATGCCACATGCTTGGCAGACACACGTAGCCGGTGACAGCTTACAGGCCCGCAGGAGAGAAAACAAAGGCCGCATTTTATACAAAAGGCAAGCAGATGGAAGGTGTTTCTGCAAAAGCTATTTGTTTCACAGAGCCTGGAATACAAATAAAATAGCTCCTCGGCCTTTCTGGTCGACATGTTCTACAGTGTATAGCATCTTAAATCTGAACTCCAGGCAAACGGCTAAATACACAGATAAAATATATACACATGTGTATATATATATATATATATATATATATATATATATATATATATATATATATATATATATATATTTATATTTATAGATAGATATATCTATAACCTATAGCTATATAACAAACTCGCTCATCCATGTCTTTATGGACCTTGCGTTGTGCACTGGTCCAAATCATTTGGTGATGGGGGATTATGGTGTGGAGTTGTTTATCAGGGGTTGGGCTTGGCCTCTTAGTTCCAGTGAAGGGAACTCTTAAGGCGTCAGCATACCAAGAGATTTTGGACAATTTCATGCTCCCAACTTTGTCGGAACAGTTTGGGGATGGTCCCTTCTGTTCCAACATGACTGCCCACCAGTGCACAAAGCAAGGTCCATAAAGACATGGATGAGCGAGTTTGTGGTGGAGGAACTTGACTGCCCTGCACAGAGTCCTGACCTCAACCTGATAGTACACCTTTGGGGTGAGAGCCAGGCCTCCTCATCCAACATCAGTGCCTGACCTCACAAATGCGCTTCTGGAAGAATGGTCGAACATTCCCATAGACACACTCCTAAACCTTGTGGACAGCCTTCCCAGAAGAGTTGAAGCTGTTATAGCTGCCAAGGGTGGGCCAACTCAATATTTAACCCTACGGACTAAGACTGGGATGCCATTAAAGTTCATGTGCGTGTAAAGGCAGGTGTCCCAATACTTTTGGCAATATAGTGTATATTCAGTCTTGAGATTTGTACACTTCTGCCACACAGTATAGCCGTGTCTAGCAGGGGTAGGTGACCTAAACTTTCTCTGTTGTAGTTTTACTTTCAGTGTCCTTCCCACCCCAACCCTGTGACTGTACAGTGAAACGAGAAGCAGCAGACTAATGAGCAACCTTTTCTGTCACTCTGTCATTTAAGTGAATAGGGCTGCTCTACAACCACCCCACAACTGCGTGCAAAGCAGTTGGTTGTAATGCGTTAGTGAGTGGCTCAGGAGGGTAAAGCAGTGAGGAGGTGATACAACAAATCCTGGTAGAACATTGCAGTTAGATTTAATTCAACATATTTTTTTCTGTTAAACCATCATTTTTGAGTGAACGGTCGTTTGAAAGAACCAGATGTATGATCGATAGATCATTTACTTTTTAAAGGAGCCTATAACAGCATTTTCTTCATTAAAGGTTACTATCTCAGCCGTTGTCCTACCTACCTCCTCAGTATTCCAATGATGTCCTTCAAAGGTCCTGTTTGAATCCAGACTTTCTGGAGGTCCAGGTTTTCAATGGCGCCAGTCCACCCACAACTGGGATTTTCCTTTTTGGTAGACAAAAAGAAAACAGTAGAGAGGTGCACCAACCTACTGTTGGTGATTGCATTTAATCCCAATGAAATGTTAAAAATGCATTTGCAGTAGAAGAAGTCATGAGCTTATATGTGGTCCAAAGAGAAGATCATCTGCATTGATGGGAAGCCTGCTCATTTTGGTCAGCGGTTGGGTGTGCGGCTGTGCAGTCCATAGATGCTGGGACTAGCATGCGATGTGGGGCCCACTAGAAAAGCTGTCACTCCTCAGCGTCTCGCTACCAAGAGAGTTGCATGGTTTGACCTTCCACTCCCAAGTCAGCCCTTGTTGCAATGGCAAAGCATTTTGGGTTTCTATCTCATTTGTCAAGCCTTTGCTCTCCCTCTGGAACCCTATTTGTGATCCTTGCGCTGAGTTCCTTCATCTGCACACCTGCTGTGCCCATTATGAGGGGTTCCCATTATCTCTGTGCTGAGTTTCTGGGTTTATACACCTACTGTGCCCATTATGAGGGGTCCCATTATCCCTGTACTGAGTCCCTGGGTCACTACACCTACCCTGCCCATTTTGGGGAACTCCTACCATCTCTGTGCTGAGTTCCCGGGTCTGTACACCTGCTGTGTCCATTAAGAGGGGCTCCCACCATCCCTGTGCTAAGTTTCTGGGTCTGTACACCTGCTGTGCCCATTTTAAAGGGCTCCTACCATCCCTGTGCTGAGTTGTCGAGTCTGCACTCCTGTTGTGCCCATTATGAGTTCCCACCATTTCTGGACTGATTTTTTGGGTGTGCATGGGCATTAATATGAACAATTCCCACCCTCTGCCTTGCACCTGTAACAGCCTCCACTCTTCTTGGAAGACTTTCCACAAGATTTTGGAGTGTGTCTGGGGCAATTTGTGCCCACTCAGCCAAAAGAGCATTTGTAAGGTCAGGTACTGATGTTGGATGAGAAGACCTAGCTCACAGAATTCCAATTCATCCCAAAGGTGTTCAGTATGGTTGAGGTCAAGACTGTAAAGTTCTTCCAACTCCAAACTCATCAAACCATGCCTTTATGGAGCTGGCCTTGTGCACAGTTCCCTTGGTGGCTACAACAACCTTCACTCTTCTGGGAAGGCTTTCTACAAAATTTTGGGGTGTTTCTGTGGGAAGTTGTGGCCATTTAGCCAGAAGAGCAGTTGTGAAGTAGAGTACTTATGTTAGATGGGAAGATCTGGCTAAAAATTACCCTTTCTTTTCATCCCAACTCAATTCATTAGGGTTGAGGTCAGGGCTCTGTGCAGGCAACTCAAGTTCCTCCACACTAAATTCATCAAACCATGTCTTTATGAAGCAGGCTTTGTACACAGGGGCACAGTCATGCTGAAACAGAAAAGGGTCTTCACCAAACTGTTGCCACCGAGTCTATACTCCTGGTCTATACCAGGGGTCTCCAAACTTTCTAACCAAAGGGCCAGTTTACTTCAGACATTAGGGGGCTAGACTATGGTCATTAGGAGTGGAAATTGTCCTGATGTCAGTGGGAGTAAACAATGCTTTGGTGGGGAAAGAAAGATATCACCGCTTCTAGGAAGGCCGATTGAGAACGAACATCTCCTCCATGCTGGAAGCAACAGGTGCTGGCAATGCTTGTACAATGAAGTAATTAGAAAAAGTCCTGGACAGCCGCACTCAAAATGATATGTTGCCTTTATTGAATAAAAGTCATCAAAGATACATGCCACAGCAGAAAACTGCAGGAAACTGACGCGTTTCACACTGTAGTCAGTGCTTAATCATGGTACTGGGGGGAAGCTCCCGGTCACTGGTGTCAGTGGGAGGAATGCCCCATCATTGGTATCAGTAGAAGGAATAGTACCCCATCATTGGTGTCAGTGAGAGGAATAATGCCTCATCATTGGTTTCAGTGGGAGGGATAGTGCCCCCTTATTAGTATCAGTGGGAGGAATAGTGCCCTATCAATGGTATCAGTGGAAGAAACAGTGCCCCATTGTTGGTATCAGTGGAAGGAATAGTGCCCCATCATTGGTGTCAGTGGCAGAAATAGTGCCCCATTGTTGGTATCAGTGGAAAGAATAGTGCCCCATCATTGGTGTCAGTTGTAGGAATAGTGCCCCATCATTGGTGTTAGTTGTAGGAATAGTGCCCCATTGTTGGTATCAGTGGAAGGAATAGTTCCCCATCATTGGTATTAGTGGAAGGAATAGTGGCCCATTGTTGATCTCAGTAGCAGGATTTAGGCCCCATTATTGGTGTCAGTGGAAGGAATAGTGCCTGTCATTAGTATCAGTGGGAGGAATAGTAACCCATCATTGGTATCAGTGGAAGGAATAGTGCCCTATCATTGGTATCCATGGGAAAAATAGTGCCCCATTGTTGATGTCAGTAGCAGGAATTAAGCCCCATTGTTGGTGCCAGTGGAAGGAAAAGTGCCCCAAGGACCAGATAAAGGCGTGCAAAGGGCCACATCCGGCTCCCGGGCTGCAGTATGGAGACCACTGGTCTAAACTATCTTTTTATGATGTAACATTAACAGTACACATCTACTGAAAAAACCTGAACTAAATGATTTAGGGGGGTCCATGTAATTGTTGCCATATAGTGTGTGTATGTATGTATGTATGTATGTATGACCACCTACAGCTTTTACAATTTCATACAGTAACGTTTTTGCAGCAAAATTTAAGATAGGCAAGACAAACCTTAGTGTTGACGAAACTGACTTCATGTTGTAACAATCTGCATTTTTCCATCACTCGGGCCCCAGTCTGCTCACAGACAGGAGGGGTACTGTACAGTATTGCCTCTTGTTTGTTTAACCCAGACTTAGGAAATTATGCAGAGCTTGCTAGTCAGACCTCCAGATAAGATATCTCATAAAAGAAAATATTTTGCAAGATACCGTAAAAGTTTTTTTTGGGGGGAAAAAAGGTTAAATTTTCACTAATTGCGTCTGTAACCTCAGCCGCGTTGTCACAGAGCTGTCAGTGAAAGAGACAGAAAACAGACCCCGGGCCCTAATCCTGTGCAGATAAGTGCTTAGTGCAATTAGACGTACACAGAGCCTTTTGTTGAATTTCATGGTCATAAAGGAGCAAAATTTAAGGTGCACATAGACATTAGATGACAGTCTCCCGCTGCTTCCGGTGGGACCAGGCGACAGCCTGATGTTTATGTAGCAGGCCCAAATCACCAGAGCAAGAGGAGCTGGTTAGAAGCAGGCCCAAAGGACATTGAGGGACAGTTGGATCAGAAATGGCTGTCTGATCACAGATGTCTATTTTCAGATTAAATCTGACCTCCAGCCTTCCCTTCAGTCTTGCGCAGTTGTTCAGGCTCCTCTTCATGGACTCAAATTGGTCACTCTGATTTCAGTGCACACTGTGAGCTTCTCACAATGTGCATTAGAAGCTGCAGCAAGTCAGACAGAGCCGACCTCATTTCCTGGTTGGAGGACATCCAGCAACAAGCATTTTCCACTTCCATCTAGACACAAGGAACGGTCTTTGAGTTTGGCTTTTGTTGTTTACTAGGAGTAATAACTTAGACGGGGAATAGGAATTATGGGATGCCCAGCTTGATTGCAACAATAACAGGTACAACTTCCTCCCTATGTACATGCTCCAGAACTGTCCTCCTCCTGAACACTGACAGTCTCTGATAATCAAAGACGCAAAAGCTCCTTAAAGACTAGGAACTCTCAGTCCCTTACAAAGTAGCACAAAGTGTTGTAGGCTGCAGGCCAGAGTATCTCCAAGTCCACTGTAGACTCTCATCCTAGTTCTGCTGACTGCAGGAACTACCGGCCCACCTGGCATCTTCTTCCCCAGCCAACCCAGCTGCTCTGAAGATCTCCCAGGGCAAGGGAAAGGAAAGATTAAGCACAACGATGTCTTCCAGAAAGGCTTGCTACATGTGTCGGTCTCTGCCCCCTGTGAACCCCTAGGTGTGCTGATGTACTCACACTGTCCTCCTTGTTCTCTCTGCTCCTTAGGTAAGATTCCTTTCAAACCGCACTGCTGTCAGGATCCTCCCAAGCCAGCCCAAACTCCAGCCCGAGGCTGAGCCTCCCCTAGACCAGGGGTTCCCCTCCAAGGCCACCTACAGTCTCCTCAGCACTCCATCTTCCATCCCACTCCCCTGCTGTCCTGACTCATCCATATTTAAGGACTGGCTTAGCCACCCTGTCAGGCTCACTGCCTGCCGATTGTCCAAGTTCCCCTAAGTATGTAGATCAACCTTCCTGGATTCCTCCAAACTTCTAGAACCAGGGAGAATCACTGGAGACCTGCCTGTATGAGTCATCCAGCCTGACCTGCAGTAAACCCTTGACCCAATTTAGACTCATAAGTTAACATAAATTTACCTACAAACACTAGTAGCACACTAGAGCGTGCTACACAATCATAGAGGCTCAATATTACATATGGTTGGATAAGAAGATAGAGAACATCAGCATCAGCAGGAGTCGTACTCTTAGGACTGTTACTTTAAAACATTCTTCATACATAATAGTGGACCCTATAGGCTGCCAGTATTTACATTTTACACTCTGTGTCCTATTTTGGCTTGTTTGGTCAGTAGAAAGCAAAAGGCTGGAGTGAATGTCCTTTGGGTGGGGGTGGGGGGGGGGGGTTGTACCATTGATTATGTTGGGGGGCTTTTTTTTAAGTGTTAGTGTCCTTTAAAAAAAAAAAAAGCTTAATTAAAAAATTAAAGCCAGCCAGTGTGATCTGTAGAAGAATGGGACACCACACTCCAAGGAAACAGACCAGGTGTAGAGAAGAGTGAATGCGGCTTCAGTCTGACACCTCCCATGCCTGGAAGGAGTCAGGCTGCAGATGAAGGCATTGTCAGGGAGAGGTAATAAATACCTGGAAGTGTTCCACTTGCATATTAAAGAGGAAATAAACCCTGTTGGGTTTTACTTCCTCTTTTGCTCCCTGCAAATTAAAAGCATAATAGGCTAGTATGCATCGCATACTAGTCCATTATGTGACACTTACCTACAAACAAAGCCTGTGCTGCCCCCTGAGCAGGCTGCGGCCATCTTCCCCCCTTTTCCTTCCAGGGGCCGCGGACTCCGGCTCTCTGACTGGCCGGCGCCACGTGACGTCACTCTCGCGCATGTGCGCGGAAGCCGTCAGTCACGGCGCACGCTGGGGGAAGAAACAGCACTTAGGTCCGTTTCTTCACATCGCATGCGCCGATTAGATCATCGGCGCACTACCTATCCAGTGTATGTGGTTGACATGTATACGTTGGCCTCAGCCTTGCACCATTCCACACGCCATGTCCTCTGACATGTTTCGCCCCACCTACCGGGCTTAGTCATAGAGGTATATGGCAGAGGCAGGATGGAACAAATTATGCATCACTGGCCATGAAAATGAGAAGGTGAACATGTGCAAGCTGATACAAAGCATTTGCACAAGTACTTGTACTCGTGCAAATGCTCCGATACCTAAAACTGTTACGTTTATTGTGCGGTGCATGAAAGAATTGCATGTAATTGGAACAGGAATGCAGTGCGATTCCTGTCCGAATCACAGGCGGTTTCTCCTGTGTGAACCCAGGCTTGCCATAGTGATTTTAGCCTGGGTTCACACTGATGCGGTGCAGTAAACTGCATGTGATTCGGACACAAATCGCACCGCATTCCTGTTTAAATCACATGTGATTTGAACCCATTCATTTTGCATGGGCTCAAATTGCACCGCAAGAGAAGAATAGGTATCGGTAATTGGCATCAGCGAGCACTTATCATCCACCACCGCTCTGCATTAAAAGTGACATTTGCTTTAATAATCGTGAACACGCCATTCAAAATTTAAACAAAGTACAGAACGTAATTTCACGTTCTGATCGCATTCCGTCAGCGGTATTGCCCCCCCCTCCGCCCTGCGCAAGCCTAACATTTCCCAGACCTGTAGCGCAGACTGCAGCCAAAGTGACTTGATGGCGTTCTCTCCATCCCGGGCTCCCGGCGTCTCTTCCCTCCCCTTCTATACGGAGAGAAGGACTCTCAAGGAGAAAGATGGGAGCTTAGTGAAAAATGACAGGCAACTTGCATTAAGTAACAGGGGGAGGTCAAGTCAGTTTATTTGTTGTGAGGGAAGCAGCGCAAGGATGAAGAATCGAATTCGTGGCCATAATAAGGTTTCGGCAGAAATTGCTGACTCGGCTCAGTGCTGATTCCTGCTGACAAGACCTTTTCTATTGTTCATTACTTGATTTCACAGTTCAAGCAATTTTGGGTCTTGAAAATATATCTTTTTTTTTTTTTTATCCTCTTTTTGCTCCTGTGTGGATTGTCTTCTACACTTCTACTCCAGCTTCTTTACTTTTGATGTTTGTCGATCCATCGCCCCGTCATTTGAAAATTTGTTAACCTGGAAAGGTTTTGATTTATTTTTTTACACTTTACCTTCTAGGAAGTTTTTGACACTTCTGTCATCCAGGAGATATGTGTTCATTCTGGTGGTTGCTGCGCTCTGTAGAGTACATATCATCAGCTGCTGCTCACAATCTAAACATACAAACACAATCAGCTCTTGGGGGGTTGATTTCTTATTATTCCAAAAAATACCCAATCACGTGCAAGGAAAAAAAAACAAAAAAACAAAAAAAGCATTTTTTCTTCCACATGAGTGGAGGCTAGAAGTTAGCAGAGCTTCTGCTCATTTACTAAGCTCTGGAGCAGGGGCATTGCTAGGTCTACAAAAGATCTGGGGCTAGAGCCCATAGCAGCGTAGTAAAGAAAGTCATACGCTTGTATATACAGTAATATACGTGTGTGTGTATATATATCCCTAGAGAGCCCCCCACTTACATCAGGGTTCCCAGAGAGCCCCCTTACATCAGGGTCCCCAGAGAGTCCCCCCTTACATCAGGGTCCCCAGAGAGCCCCCCTTACATCAGGGTCCCCAGAGAGCCTCCTCCTTACAGCAGAGTCCTCAGAGAGCCTTCCCCAATTCATCAGGGTACCCAGAGGGCCCCCCATTTACATCAGGGTTCCCAGAGAGCCCCCCTTACATCAGGGTCCCCAGAGAGCCCCCCTTACATCAGGGTCCCCAGAGAGTCCCCCCTTACATCAGGGTCCCCAGAGAGTCCCCCCTTACATCAGGGTCCCCAGAGAGCCTCCTCCTTACATCAGAGTCCTCAGAGAGCCTCCCCCTTTCATCAGGGTACCCAGAGGGCCCCCCATTTACATCAGGGTTCCCAGAGAGCCCCCCTTACATTAGGGTCCCCAGAGAGCCTCCCCCTTAAATCTGGGTCCTTAGAGAGCCTCTGCCTTAAAATCAGGGTCCCCAGAGAGCCTCTCCCTTGCATCAGGGTCCCCAGAGAGCCTCCCCTCCCCTTTGGGGACCCCTGCAGAGACTCTGGGCTATTGGCCCCAGATTCGGGGCTATAGCCCCAAAAGCCACCCCCTAGCAACGCCCCTGCTCTGGAGCAACTTTGCTCTTGCAAAGTGCACTGTCTATTTCCCTTTAGTAAATCCACCCAGAGCTGGGACAAGGGGCGGGCAGAAGGAGGCAGCCGCCCTGGGCGCAATGGCTTTTTGCAGCGATGGGGCACCCTGACCCTAACCCTAAGGCCCCTTTCACACTGCGGCAGTTTGCAGGCACTATTGCGCTTAAAATAGTGCCTGCAAACCGACCTGAAAGTGCCGCTGCTGTGTCTCCAATGTGAAAGCCCTGGAGCGGTGCGCTGGCAGGACGGGAAAAAAAGTCCTGCTAGCAGCATCTTTGGAGCGGGGAAGGAGTGGTGTGTACACCGCTCCTTCCCCGCTCCTGCCCATTGAAATCAATGGGGCACCGCGGCTATACCGCCGGCAAAGCGCCTCTGCAGAGGCACTTTGTGGTGGTTTTTAACCCTTTCTTGGCCGCTAGCGTAAAGCCCCCCCCCGCTAGCGGCCGAATAACGCTGCTAAAACGACGGTAAAGCGCCGCTAAAAATAGCGGCGCTTTACCGCCGACGCTCCTCCGGCCCCAGTGTGAAAGGGCCCTAAGGGAAGGGGGGGGCGCAGTTTGGCATCTTTGCCTTGGGTGCTGGATGACCTTGTCCCGGCACTGAATCCACCATATAGTATACATTTAGGGGTTGATTTAGGCAAAAAAGACTGTGCACTCTGCAAGTGCAGTTGCAGTTGCTCCAAAGCTTAGTACATGAGGTAAAGCTTCACTTCACTGCAAAGAATACCCAATCACATTTAAGGAGAATTAAAAGAGAGTGCGTTTTTGCTTGCAATGATTGGATGATGGAAGGCATCAGAGCTTCTCCTCATCGCTTACTGAAATCTGGAGCAACTTTGCAAAGTGCACAGTCTATTTGCCTTTAGTGAATCCACCCCATAGTATACTATGGGGTGTATTTACTAAAGGCAAATAGACAGTGCACTTTGCAAGAGCAGTTGCTCCAGAGCTTAGTAAATGAGCAGAAGCTCTTCTGACTTCTAGCATCCAATCATGTACAAGCAAAAATGTTGTTTTTTTTTTCCTTGCGCATGATTGGGTATTCTTTGGAAAGTGAAGCTTTACCTCATTTACTAAGCTCTGAAGCAACTGCACCTGCAGTATACTATGGGGTGGATTTACTAAAGGCAAATAGACTGTGAACTTTGCAAGTGCAGTTGCTACAGGCCCTAGTTAATAAGATGAAGCATCACTTTGCAAAGAAAACCCAATCACATGAAAGGGAAAAAAAACAGTATTTTTGCTAGCACGTGATTGGATGATGGAAGTCAGCAGAGCTTCTGCTCATTTATAAAGCTCTGGAGCAGCTGCACTTGCAAAGTGCACAGTCTATTTCCTTTAGTGAATCCACTCCTGTGTTATCAGTCATTACTGTAACACTTGAAAGTAATTTTTGACATGACTTTTAAGGACCCGTTCACTCTTGGTGGAGTTACCTGCATAACCGGTACGAAGGCACAAAGGCAATATTTGCACCCCCCCACAGTGAGCAATCGGTTCCGATCGCTCAATGTGTTCATTCAGGATAATGAACCCCCTGAAATAAATATCCTGAAATAACCCACCTGTGTGCTCTGAGCAGCTGCCAGCAGGAGGGGAGAGGCGGGAAAAGGGCATCACTGTGGGGGGGAAAGGGCGCACAGGGGCCCCAGACAGCAAGGGGAAGGGGGCGCAGATACTAGAACTGATCCTCCTGCAATGCAGCCAGAGAAAGAAAAGACAAAGTAAAAGCCAGCAGCACTGCACAAGAGTCACAAGTGTCAGCAATAAGGCAGTACTGCTGGCTTTCCTGCTCGGCAGGTTCCCGGGCCCCCCCTTTTGAACTGGTGAGACCCGGACCCAGTAACAGGAGGGCTGGCTGTACTACCTTATCAGCAGCCCAAGCCCTAATAGTACTCTTCATCAGAAACACTCCTCTAGCGTAAAGTGGACGTCGTTGTCACTTAGAATAGAACCGCAATAGAAATATTTCGACTTTTTGGCAAGGTGATTTTTCTCCTAGCCGCTGATTTGTTTGTGTGACAAATCGCCAGGCTATTAATAAAGCACCAAATGAAGAATTAGGATGAGGTAATTAGTGTAACTGCATTTTAAAAGATATACGGCATCTGCTCTAAAAAAAAAAAAAAAAAAAAAAAAATTCCGTATTGAATATTTGTCAGGGCTAATTAATTATATATATTTTTTTGTTCCCTCTTTGCATTAGTTAAAGCCGCGCGGCTCTGCCTTGTCATCAATTTTCATTAAAGTGATTGATAAATGAGACAGGAGGTCTGTACATTAACCCTCTCAGCCTCTGTAGCTGCAGGCCAATAACCCGCAGCAATGTGGAGGGTTGTGATCGTTACCGGCCGGCCAGGTGAGCGGTAAAAATTTGCAGCGTAGTTGACAAAGACCTTGACTTTTTTTTTTTTTCTAAAATTTTTTTTTTTCTAAAATTTCTTTCTTCAGACTAAATAAATTACCTTTGTGCCAATGGGAGATGGTGCGCTATTTTTGGAGACTTAAATTAAGTGCACTGTTTTTGGGCACAAAAACAGAATTTACTCCTGGAATACCGGAATTCTCAGACCAGTCCTTACAGTATAACCAAAGGCAATTTTTTTTCTTATTTGAATGCAGTGAGGGGTTACAGCCACCATTTTTTATTGCTTCTAAAATTGGGTTAATGGCACTGGAGCCCTGAAGTGGTTCTAAAGGTACAAGGTTTTTTTTATCTTAAAGTTGAACTGTTAGCAAAACTTTTTTTTTTTTCATTTTGGATAGAGCGTGGGAAGGTTATAACCCCTGTAAGCTTTATTATTGCCATCTTTTTCCTATTGGGGAGATTTATCTTTACTTCCTGTCCCATAGCCAAACAGGAAGTGAGAGGAAATCCCTGCACATTAAGGGAATCCTTTGGGACCCCCCCAGGTCACCAGAACTAGTGTCCCCATTGGCAGATTTCCCCTCTATTACTTTTCTGGCGACAACCAAAAGTTTGGGCTTTTCTTTTACTTTCACTTTCAATGATAATGGTAAACAGGACAAATAGAGAGGGTGAGTCTCCTTAACTGCTTGCCGACCAGCAGCCGTCATTATACTGCGGCAGGTCGGCACGTTCCAGCGAACCGTCGTAGCTATACATTAGCTCCTTTAAGCGGGAGAGCAGGCGCGCGCACGCACCCGCTGCACTGCGGGGGTGCCGATGCTCGTGGCCGACGGTCGCGGTGATTGCCGACCACGAGCAATCGCGGGCACGAGAGGCAGGACAGGGAGGCGTGTGTGTAAACACACAAATCCCTGTTCTGTTCTGTGAGGTGAGACAGATCGTGAGTTCCTAATAGCTAGGAACCACGATCTGTCACTTCCTCTAGCCAGTCCCCTCCCCATACAGTTAGAACACACAGTCAGGGAACACAGTTAACCCCTTGATCGCCCCCTAGTGTTAACCCCTTCCCTGCCAGTGACATTTATACAGTAATCAGTGCATTTTTATAGCACTGATCGCTGTATAATTGTCAATCGTCCCAAAAATGTGTCAAAAGTGTCCGATGTGTCCGCCATAATGTCACAGTCACGATAAAAATCCCAGATCGCTGCCATTATTATTAAAAAAAAAAATAATAATAAAAATGCCATAAATCTATCCCCTATTTTGTAGACACTATAACTTTTGCGCAAATCAATCAATATACGCGTATTGCGATTTTTATTACCAAATGTAGAAGAATACATATCGGCCTAAACTGAGAAAAGAATTTGCTTTTTTTTTTAAAAAATTGGGGATATTTATTAGAGCAAAAAGTACAAAATATTGTGTTTTTTTCAAAATCATCGCTCTTTTTTTGTTTATAGCGCAAAAAATAGAAACTGCAGAGGTGATCAAATACCACCAAAAGAAAGATCTATTTGTGGGAAGAAAAGGACGTAAATTTTGTTTGGGTGCAATGTCGCACGACCGCGCACCTGTCAGTTAAAGCGACGCAGTGCCGAATCCCAAATAATGCTCTGGTCATTGAGCAGCCAAATCTTCCGGGGCTGAAGTGGTTAACGGGGGGCACAGACAATACAAAACTGAAAATTTTTGCCTTTGGACTTTCAGTTTTTTTTTTTGTTCTAGCGCTCACACTAGACTTTTTATATGTGGATATTCAGACCTTGCATTCCCCAGACAAGGGGGATCCAGTTTGTGTCAGCAGCAGCCTCACCAGAGCCATTGGGGTTGATTACTAAAGGCAAATGGACTGAGCACTTTGCAAAGTGCAGTTGCCCCCCTGCAAGTTCAGTTGCTCCAGAGCTTAGTAAATGAGGTAAGGCTTCACTTTGCAAAGAGCACCCAATCACATTCAAGGAAAATAAAAAATAAAAAAAACAGAATTTTGTGCTTGCACATGATTGGACGATGGAAATCAGCAGAGCTTCTGCTCATTTACTAAGTTCTGGAGCAACTGCATTTGCAAAGTGCATAGGGGTTTATTTACTAAAGCTGAAGAGTGCAAAATCAAGCTCACTTCTGCATAGAAACCAATCACCTTCCAAATTGTATTGCCAAACCTTAACTGAACAAGCTGAGGTTAGAAGCTGATTGGCTTTTATGCAGAAGTGAGCCTGCTTTTGCGCTCTCCAGCTTTAGTAAATAAACCGCAATGTCTTTTTGCCTTTAGTAAATCAACCCCATTGTTTCTCTCGCCCTATGAGTTTGAATGATCTTGTTCAACCGTGAAGTAGCGATGAGTCAAATCCAAACACTTTCCGTTATTTAAAAAGCTAACAGGGGTTCTGATCTCTCACTACTCCGTCCGAAACTGAGATGAAGAGGCCGGAGGTTGGGCTGAAGTTCTAATGTCAGATGGGTTGAGTCCTTAAGTTCCCGTTCTATCGTCCATCTTGTCTTGCTTAATGACGAAGCACCGACCTTTCCTTCCTCTTGGTATATCTCGATATAAGTCAGAACCTAATTAGCAATGAGCCGTCCGCCTAATGTTTCTGGATCAACATTTATATAATTTGATGTATTGACGGTTTGCCTTGCCTTTTAATTAGACAGTCAGAGAAAGGGGCTTTATAAGCTGAATCTGATAGAAGTTCCTGTTGACAGCGTGAGGTCATCCGGGGCGGCAATAGATTCTATATCCTTGTTCTTCCAAAATCCATTGTAAAGGTCCAACAGTCCCAAAATAAAGGCCTAGTTAAAGAGTTTTAGACTTTTAGTCCTGTCACAGCTGCAGGGTGATAAAAAGCCTCACATTTATGTCGCGTACACCCGAGCAGATTTTCCGTCTCCAAAAATCTTGGATGGTTTTTCTGATGGGATTCCGCTCAAGCTTGGCTTGAATACACACTGTCACACAAAAGTTCGCTGAACTTTCGACCGTCAAGAACGCGGTGACGTACAACACTACGACAAGCCAAGAAAATGAGGTTCAATGCTTCTGAGCATGCGTCGAATTGTTTCCGAGCATGCGTAGGAATTTTGCGCGTCGGAATTGGTACAGACGATCGGAAATTTCAGATAGAAGCTTTTTCCGACCGAAAAATTGAGTAACCGCTCTCAATCTTTTGGTGGCTGGAATTCCGCCAGCAAAAGTCAGATGGAGCATACACACGGTCGCATTTTCCGACCAAAAGCTCTCATCGGACTTTTGCTGGCGGAATTTCCGATCGTGTGTACACGGCATAAAAGTGGAACTATAGGCAAAACTTTATTTTTTCATTTTGGAGAGAGCAAGTGAGGGATGCCAGATAGCAAGCAATCGAGCTGCAAGTTTATTAATGACTTGCTAAGCTCTTGCTAGACTTGCCGGGTTTCACAAGTTTGATGCACAATTGCAGCAAGTCCGCATTGCATGACTCCAAATCAACTTTCTTTGACAAACATTCTGCAAATCTGCTGCAAGTTCTGGTTTAGTTATGTTGTGCAATAGTCATCCCACCACAGGGGGCCACTGTGGCTGAAGTTTCATGCTGTAGAGTTGCAATGCTCTTGCTGTAGACTCACCACGGCAACTTTGCTTTTGCTAGAGACTTGCAATGCGAATTTGATAGAAATTGGGAACGTGTCAACTAGAACTTCAAGTGCTCTGCATGTGTACAACTTATCAGTGAGAATGTGCAGCAAGTTCACAGACTTACAATTCAATGCTGCCACAAATTTGTGGCAAGCTATTCTTGCTATCTGGGATATAGCTAGGTTTGCACCGATACTGTTTTTTTGATGGCTAGTACGAGTACCAATACTTTCAGTCACAGATTCCTGTCCGAATTGCACAAGGTTTCCCCAACCACTCCAGTGTGAACCCAGTAAAGAAAGACAGGGAAGCGCCGTGCAGAAATGGGCAAATAGTTTATTAAAAAATGTCATAACAACTCACATGTTAAAAATACATATCTGTAATATGTGAGATCCTACACGGTTATAGTGTCCACCAATGATAGAAAAACATGTCCGCTTGCGGTGTTCACAGGGCTGGAGAAGATGTATAGGCGGTCCGCCCTCAAGCTGACATCACTTCTGCCCTATACCCATGTGTGCGCTCCAAGCTGGTTTACGGGGGTCCCGGAACTTCCTACATCTCCTCCAGCCCTGTGAGAACTGCAAGCTGCCATGGTTTTCCATCATCGGCGGAGACTATGACTGTTGGATTTGACATATTACAGATATTTGTTTTTAACATGTCAATTGTTATAACATTCTTTAATAAACTGTCTGCCCATTGCTGCCCGGCGCTTCCCTGTCTTTCTATACTGGGTTCACACAAGACTGGTGCGGAAAACCACATAAGATTCGGACAGGAATCACACCGCAACCCTGTTCAAATCGTAAAAATCATTTTGTATGGGCTCAAATTGCACCGCAAAGGTAGCAGTTTTGGGTTTCAGAGCATTTGCACAAGTTCTCGTGAAAATACTCGGTATCGACGCAACCCTAGCTATAACCCCTGTCAGATTATTTTTCTTCGCCATTGTGGAGGTTTCCTTTCACTTCCTGTCCCATAGCCAAACAGGAAGTGAGAGGAAATCCCTGCAAATTAAGGGAATCCCTTGGGGACTACCAGTTCACCAAACTAGTGCCCTCATTGGAAGATTTCCCCTCTATTATTTTTCTGGGGACAACCCAGAATTTGGGATTTTCGTTAACTTTCAAATAATAATGGTAATCAGGACAAATAGAGAGGGTGAATCTCCCCAACTGGGGCACAGACAGCAATAAAAACTGACAGGGTTTCTAATCCCTCTCCACTCTGTCCAAAACTTAAAAAAAAATAGCTTTTAGCTATACTTTAAAGCAATGGTTCTCAACTTCAGTCCTCCAGTACCCCCAACAGGCCATGTTTTAGGAATTTCTCTTAGATAAAATAGTTGTCCAAAATACCAAGCCATTGACTCTGATTTAAAGCACCTGAACACCTGATGTAAAGCATCAGGAACACCTGAAAACATGGCTTGTTGGGGGTACTTGAGGACTGAGGTTGAGAACCACTGCTTTAAATGATACGTGGACTTGGCCCAAAATTATCCCAAAAACGTCCCTCCCTGCCCCTCTAGATCATGACCCATTCCCGTAGCAAGAAACAGCTTTTCTTACTCCCTGTGATGTCATCACCAGGCTTGTGGAATTTTAGCAGGGGCAGCTGCTGGAAGATCAGTTCCTATTGACATAGGTACATAGTGTAAGGGCAGTTTCTTGGGAGTCAAAGAAATACAATATACAGTATTTTTTTTTTTTTTTTAAGATTTAAAATGCACACAGAAGATGGGCAGGCATGATTTAGCCACACACACAACAAGTTCTCACCAGAGCATTTATAAGATCAACTAGAAACTTACAAGGAGTTTTGGTTTAGAGGGTTGGATGGGGGTTGGTATTGAGATAGCAAGATATCAGCATTTGGGGTGGTAGGGGAATGGTCTGGGCAGATTTTCTAATCTACCTAATCATCTGCTTCATAACACTGTCCGGCTCGGGGGGCTACTTACAGACATAAAATCGCCCCAAAAGGACCTGTCTTCTCATGTCTGTATAGGTAACCTAAAGTTCAAGGTCCTAGACTGGACACAAATTAACTCAGATATTGGAAATGTTAATTGCTCTTTGCACAAAGAACACTGGATGGAGTGTGTTTTAATCTACCTATGTCTTTGTCCGACAGCCCAAAAAAAAATTAACTGGCTTGTAACCAAAGTTAGTCACAAAGTAGGGTTGATTTGATAAAAACATTGAGGCTGCTTACATAGCAAAGTGAATGGTACTGTAGAAGAAGGGTGAAGCTGTGTTCACTTTGAATATCCATGTATTGTATACCCTCTCATGTACTAGCAAAATTCTTTCATTCCCCTTGCACAGGGGATATTTAAAGTGAACACAGGTTCACAATATTTTCTAACATTAACTCTACAAAGTGAACATAAACTTTGCTAAGTGAACAGCCTCTATTCCTTTAGCAAACCAACCAGTCTGTGAAAGCGGTGGAGATCAATGAGAAGAAAAGGAAAGTCCCGAAAGCCACAAATCACACAAAACCCCTGTGTGTGAAGAGTGGAAGCAACCTCAGCCTAGACTCTGTCCAGACCACAACTCCCAAAGCATTTTGCCCCACCCATGACTATGTCCCGAGGGCGGGGTGAAACGCTTTGAGGGTAGTGGCCTGGATGTAGTCCAGGCTGAGGCTGCTTCCACACTTCAGGACTTTCCTTTTCTTCTCGTTGATGCCTGCAGAGCTATGACAAGCTCCTTCCCCGTCTGTATTCACAGCGCTGATAACAGACGAGGACCTGTTGGAGCCTTGAGCTTTCTGTATGGGTTCAAAGCGGTGGGGACATTAGAGAGTAAGTTTCTTTGTGAGCAAGGACTAATAGGACTGGTTCAGTGTTCTCTGCAAAGAAGTGTGTCAAAACTATAGAAAAAAAAAATTGTACAGAGCAGCTTCCTTAAGTCAGCGACCTGCTACTGAAGTCAGAGTTGGGAGTTAAGTACCTAATATGGATGACTACATAGAGTTCTACACTTCCTTAATTGCTCTTCTAAATTGTGAACTTTGTTAAATGTTCAAGGAAGATCCCTTGTTCCTGTCACTCTACAACAAATCAGGAAGCTATGCATCAGGGTTCAGAGATATTTACATAGCATAGGAACATATGACAAGGCTCAAGTCCAGCACAGAAATCATTTCAGGAAGCTTCTGAATTATGATGCCATCTCAAATGGAGGTAGACTGACCATAATTGCAAAGAAGTAGTTCTCTCAGTGACTGAATACATTTGTTGACTGAAGGTAGTTCTAAGTACTCACCAAACTATTCATAACAAATAAATACCACCAAGCCACTGTATAACTTAATTATACATCTGTGAAGGTTCTTGTTTATCCAGGTCATGATATAGCTAGTAGTAGTTGGTCACATTTTCTGAACTTGTTCTGTAACAGTTGAAGACTTTCCATAGAATCTTCAAGCCACTTCTTCAGTTCCAATGAGTGTCAGGAACATACCCTAACATTTATCTAGAATACTAGAATAGGGTGTTTCCACCACCTTCACACCTTCAATTCTGTTCTTGGAAATTCAACATCATGATACATTCCATGGTGATTGGATTAAGGTGTCAGTGCTACCTATCTGGATAAAAATGTTGGGGTGTCTTCCTGACACTCATTAGAGCTGTGGTAGAAGTGGCTTGGAGAAGCTATCATGCGTGGTAGAGCCGAATGGACAGAAATACTAAAACATATTCCTTTTTTAGCTAATAGTAGTTGGTCACATTCAACTGGATTTGTTCTGTAATGTTAAAGATATTCTGTCTTTTCTTCAAGCCACTTCTTCAGTTCTATGCGAGTGATAGGAACATACCCCAACATTTATATCTGCACAGGTGACACAGACACCTTAATCCAATCCCCATTGAAAGTCAGATGTTGATTGTGCAAGAACAGGATGGTTCAATCACTCCAGCTACATACAATGTTGGAAAAACTCAGGTGGATCTTTAACAAACATTGTATACCTTTTAAGCCCGGCAAGACACTGAGACGGAAGCGTGTACATCCAAAAGACCCAACACCCAAACACAAGCAAAGTAACTCAGTATATGCAGTGCAGTGCAGTCTAGTGAGGAATAGAAAGACCCATACATTGGGAAGAAAAAACAACCTTTAAAGTAAATGAATGGTCCAACATAGGAGGGCAAATTCTATAGATCAGGACTCATCAATTTTCCTTAAGAGAAAGGAATGTTCTTTTGAGGACAGTGAGGTTCAACTGGTTCACAAGAGACATACAAGACGTCGAACTGGAACAGGGGTGGGGGCCTTTGACACTATCCATCTTCCACATATAATTGCTGTTTTAACAGCTCCATCCCCGGACAATTTGACAACAATTCACACCTTCAGCCAAAGGTGTGAATACTTCGTACACCTTAAGCCAGTCCTGACACCAAGGATGGAATTATGTAACTAGAACAGGTTCCACAACTTTCACACCTCCAATCTTGTTCTTGGACAATCAGCATCTACACAGTTCATGGTGAAAGGATTCAGGTGCCAGTGCTACCTGTGGATTCAGGTGCCAGTGCTACCTGTGTGGATATAAATGTTGGGGTATCTTCCTGACATTAGAACTGAAAAAGTGACTTGGATAAGCTATAAAATGTCTTCAACATTACAGAACAAGTCAAGGTGAATGTGACCATCTACTACTAGCAATTTAATTTGACTTTTACATTTCATTTCTAAAAAATTTCCAAAATTGTCACAAATTTTGAATGTCACTTACTGCATGTGCGATTGGCTTACTTCTCCTCCCAGAAGTTTGCACTTAGATACAAATTGAATGCCAGCCATCCCCTGCAATATGATTTTTTTTTTTTTGGTGAAATACTCTCTAAGGCTCAGCCGTTCATTGCAATACTGGTATTGTTTAGCTGTTAATAATGAAGGTGGACCCTCCAATTTAGCAAACAACTTCAAAAAAAGGGCATGGCAACAACATGCAATCCTTGCAATGTACAGTATATTGTTCACCTGTAAGGCATTTTTTTTTTCTCAACAAACTTGGAGCTTTATGTTTGCCTTCTACAAAGATTTTTACATGGTTTCTAACGTGATACAAAATATTTTACACTTATGTATTTGTAGTTTTCATTTTATAGTTTCCTTTGTGTGTGCTTTTTGTAATATTGCAACAGACTTGTTTTATTGAAACCTGGTATACATTTATATTCTGTGGATAGGAGGTTTGCGAAGTGTAGAGTTTGGCGGCTCCCGCTGATGGAGCTCCGCCGCACAACTGAATTGATATCTGCAACATGGAAGACCTCTGACTTTGGCCATGGCGCTTGCATTTCTGCCGATCACAAAAATGTGCATGCCTCGGAATGATCGGAAACGGCTGTGTCACATCACACAATGTCATCAATCTCTGATGTCCACTTAATGTTTTTATCAGCCTCCCAGTCAGCTAGGTCAAACCTTTGAGCTTCAGAAGGGCTTCTGTAGCTAAAGGTAGGCTAGTGTTCCAGTTTGTTTACCTACAGGTGGACCTCTGTTTCAATTTCTATAGCTACAGATGGGTTTGTGTTCCAATTTCTACAGCTACAGATGGGCTCCTGTTCCAATTTCTATAGCTACAGATGGGCTTGTGTTCCAGTTTCTGTAGCTACAGTTGGGCTCCTATTTCAATCTCTTGCAGCTACAGGTGGGTTTGTGTTCCAGTTCTTGTAGCTGCAGGTAGGCTTGTGTTCCAATTTTTGCAGCTACAGATGGGCTCGTGATCCAATTTCCGTAGCTACAGTTGGGCTAGTGTTCCAATTTCTATAGCTACAGGTGGGCTTGTGTTCCAATTTTTGCAGCTACAGGGGGGCTTGTGTTCCAATCTCTATAGCTACAGGTGGGCTTCTGTTCCAATTTCTATAGCTGCAGGCGGGCTCGTTTTCCAATTTCTATAGCTACAGGTGGGCTCATGTTTCAATTTCTATAGCTACAGATGGGCTTGTGTTCCATATTCTGTAGCTACAGATGGGCTCCTGTTCCAGTTTCTTTAGGTACAGATGGGCTCCTGTTTCAGTTTCTGTAGCTATAAACTGGCTCCTGTTCCAATTTCTGTAGCTATAGGCGGGCTTGTTTTCCAAATTCTGTAGCTACAGGTGGGCTCGTGTTCCAATTTCTATAGCTACAGGTGGGCTTATGTTTCAATCTCTATAGCTACAGATGGGCTTGTGTTCCATATTCTGTAGCTACAGATGGGCTCCTGTTCCAGTTTCTGTAGCTACAGATGGGCTCCTGTTCCAGTTTCTTTAGCTACAGATGGGCTCCTGTTCCAGTTTCTGTAGCTACAGATGGGCTCCTGTTCCAGTTTCTGTAGCTACAGATGGGCTCCTGTTTCAGTTTCTGTAGCTACAGATGGGCTCCTGTTCCAGTTTCTGTAGCTACAGATGGACACGTATTCCTATTTCTGTACAGTTTGAGTTGGTTTATATTTTTACCAGTTTACAACACATGATAAGTTCAAATTTTTCAGCTCTGCAATAAGTTTGGGAAACAGGACAAAAAAAAAATCTTATACACATTAGGTGCTGCCAACATCTGTCCCTCTGACTGTTCAGGAACTACAAATCCCAGCATAACCTATCGGTCTGTGTAGCATGCCAGTTACCTGTTCATAGTCTTCAGTGCAGGCCAGGACATGCAGCAGTTCAGTCAAGAAATAAAAAGTATGTTACCACCGAGCCTGTCAGTGTCCAGATTAAAAAAACGGGATAACAAACTCTTGGGTTATATAAATTACAGGAATTTGTGCTATTGAGGACAACAGAAACGTCTCAAAAACTTCTAAGGATGGTTACACTCAGTAGACACAAAATACAAAGGCTTCTGTGAATGGGCAGCAGAGGGCAGAGACAGGCATAGCTGCCCTGTGTGCTTCTCTCCTCTCACAGTTGGAGTGTATCCTCAGAGAGTGCAATAAACCTGTTACATATAAGTAAAAGAGATAAGTCCCGGAGGTGACATACACCTAATTGGACTTAACTCATAGTGTGCCTGCACTTTTTGCAAAGTTGCTAAATTCCTGGAATACAGCTTCAAACATGAAATGATGTGCACTGTAAATCCAGGTATCCTTGAAAAAAATAAAGACACCCGATTTTACATGTTAAAGGCACACTGCCGACACAGCTCCTGAGATTAGTAATATGATTCTGCTTAATGTTAGAAGATGAAAAGAAATGATAGATAATGCCCAAGAGCAACTTCTGCTCTCTGTAAGTCCCTCTGGCAAAGATGCTACAAAAACATAACATGTCTCAAGACACGAGCTGTACATACTCCACGCTCATCAGCTTCTAGAGCCATTATTGGTCTGTTGGTGACATTAATATCTGTTTCATATACACTGAAATCTAATGATTGGTATAAAACACCTTTTATAAATGCTTCTCTATGCCGGGATCTGTGGTTTCCTACAGCCAGACATAAAAACCCTTTGGCATCTAAAAATACTTGAATTTAATTATAAGGTTACACTCTTTCTGATTTCACCAAATTTATCTTCATGGGTACCGTTTCCATGAAATATGTCACAAAGACACCTGTAATAGGCCTGAGATAGAGGCAGATGCTTCCTAAAATACATATTAGTTCTGGCACAGGGATGTCCCTTGCAGTAAAGTTGAATTTGTTCATCTTTGCTGCCCCATTATGCTTTACAGAATAGCAGCA
Source organism: Aquarana catesbeiana (assembly GCF_042186555.1). Taxonomy (NCBI): domain Eukaryota; kingdom Metazoa; phylum Chordata; class Amphibia; order Anura; family Ranidae; genus Aquarana; species Aquarana catesbeiana. The sequence continues at coordinate 330,114,659 of NC_133330.1, read as the reverse complement.
TGCACCTGAGGCTTCTCACACACAGTATACATTATTGCCCTTAAGCAAGTGTAATAGGGCTGGTAGGTATTTTGAAGAAAACAGACGAAATGGGAGAGAGGCAAGGAAGCATTATAACCTGGGAAAATTAAAAAAATAATAATAAAAAACAAAAACATTAAAAGTGGCATCAGTAGAATTATATGATACTTTGCTGCTGTTTATGAAATCATATGAATGTCAGAATGTTTATCTGCATGCTGATTGCGCTCCTCACCGTATTAACACGTTATAGAGTTATTTTATGGTTATTACTAACCGGAGCATTGTCCTACCAATGCAACATGCCAGACTGCACCATGATTTTCCTGAATGTGACTAACCGCTCTGCATTTGCTAACACTGAATCTCCTTCTCCCTCCTCCAGCCTTTATATTGAGCCGTCTACTTGTGTCTGTTGATTGTCAGTTCGTATGGTCTTATCATGCACACACTTCTAAATATACCACTGATAAGCGACACGGCAAACAGGCAAAAGTTGGTTTCCTGTGTACGGAAGGTTTCACATGGCAGAAGAGTAGCTACAACTACAAGTACATCATATACATATGTTTAGGTCAAATATTAAGATTTTTGCAAGGAGTGATCACCTACTATAAACAGAGTAACAATGTATTGCACTTTGCATCATTATATCAGTTACATGTACACTTATAAAGATATGCAATATAATGCCTAAGGCAACTCTATTTGATTTTATAGTGTGGGTGGGGTTGAATCACCCACTGGTTGAATGGGTGGTTTGAATCAACTGATCAACCTAAATCAACTGGATGGTTGAATCACCCACTGGTTGAAAGGACGGGTTGAATCAACTGATCAAGCTGAATCAACTGATGGGTTGAATCACCCACTGGTTGAATAAATGGGTTGAATCAACTGATCAAGCTGAATCAACGAATGGGTTGAATCACCCGCTGGTTGAATAGATGGGTTGAATCAACTGATCTAGCTGAATCAACTAATGGGTTGAATCACCCGCTGGTTGAATGGATGGGTTGAATCAACTGATCTAGCTGAATCAACTAATGGGTTGAATCCCCCACTGGTTGAATGGATGGGTTGAATCAACTGATCAAGCTGAATCAACTGATGGGTTGAATCACCCGCTGGTTGAATGGATGGGTTGAATCAACTGATCTAGCTGAATCAACTAATGGGTTGAATCACCCACTGGTTGAATAGATGGGTTGAATCAACTGATCTAGCTGAATCAACTAATGGGTTGAATCCCCCACTGGTTGAATGGATGGGTTGAATCAACTGATCAAGCTGAATCAACTGATGGGTTGAATCACCCGCTGGTTGAATGGATGGGTTGAATCAACTGATCTAGCTGAATCAACTAATGGGTTGAATCACCCACTGGTTGAATAGATGGGTTAAATCAACTGATCTAGCTGAATCAACTAATGGGTTGAATCCCCCACTGGTTGAATGGATGGGTTGAATCAACTGATCAAGCTGAATCAACTAATGGGTTGAATCACCCACTGGTTAAATGGATGGGTGGAATCAACTAATGTGTTTAATCACTCACTGATTGAATAGATGGTTTGAATCAGCTGATCAACCTGAATCAACTGATGGGTTGAATCATCCACTGGTTGAATGGATGGGTTGAATCAACTGATCAACCTGAATCAACTGATGAGTTGAATCACCCACTGGTTGCTTATATCTCTTAAGATAAAGTGAAGGGTATAAAAGTGAAGGGTATAAAAGTCTTAAAGTATGTCTAAAACCATAACTTGTTTCGCCTACATAGAGTAGGGAAGTAAAACCACTATGTTTTTTTTTTATTTTTTTATAATGTGCCATTGGAGAGATTTATCTTCACTTCTTATTTTTTTTTAACTAAAACAGGAAGTGCCCCATTGGAAGATTTTCCTCCCTATTCCTGTTCCGGTATCAACTCAAAATTTGACAGTGGTCACCAGGAGAAATAGAAAAGATGAATTTCTGTCCAAATGACAATTTCTTGTTGTTTGCATTCAATACGAATCCAACTTATTATGAGGGTAATGGACCACCTTCATCAGGGCTTAGAAATATAGAAAAAAGGTACAATTTGGAAGGTGATGGGTATGATTGACTGTGAAATTTTTGTATTAAACCGGCCATACTTGGATTGAAATTTAGCTAGTTCTGCAGGGATTGCCCGAAGTTTGATCCATGTATGGTCAGGCTTGTTGTATAGAAGTTGATTTATTGATCAATGGAAAAAAGAAAACCCGCCGTGCCAGGTGAGATAAGGAAGCCTAATGATCCAGCAGGTGCTCGCCTCGGCTCACCTCCGCACACAATGAGATTAGAAGAAATGGCCGCACACCACTGTAGATCAAAGTCCTCTTTATTTGGACATCTCAAAAATTACAGGCATCAGAATGCTGGGTATCCAAATAAAGAGGATCTACAGTGGTGTGCGGCCATTTCTTCTAATTTCATTTATTTATTGATCAGTTGATCTGTACAACCACCCTGTCGGGTTTTTCCCGACCAATCAGTGCCACTGTCTATAGCCGGCAGCACTGTTCAGTGTATTCAACCAGTTGAACAAAAAATATGACCTGATTCCCCCATCCACATATTCAATATGGATGGGGAATCCTCTTGAGATTAATGTATGGGCTTCCTTATTTTAAACATATCCAATGACTTCATCTAAGCCCTCATGAAGGGGGCCTTTTGAAACTCTTGAAGAATATTGGCTTTTTATTGAATGCAAACGATAGATGAAATTGATCTGGACAAAAAAAATTTATTTGGCACTATCTTGCTTAAAACCTCAATCCGTTGAGTACAAAAACTTGGATACACAAATCAATCCACCCAATTAGCACTTTATCAGTCTGATAGGATCCATTGCTTCTCATACCTACTACTCCAGCAATATAAAACCCGAGAGGGGATCTAACCATTTCTTTATTCAAAACTAAAAATAAAAGTTTGGGCTTTCAATTCACTTTAATAGATGGTATCTTTACCTTCCTACTTGGCCATTATAAATGTTTCACTTTACAGAGGGGGTTCACCAATTGATTTGGAAGACCTTGTGGTGAGCATTACACCATCATTTGGCTTTATGATGATCATTATCGTATAGAGGTAAGAAGATCTCAAGACACACCAGACCCTAAGGGGATAAAAGTAGCCAGAATGTCACTCTGTTATCCACATGGTAACAGTTTAACCCATATATATTTATAAACTCAAGACCCACGAGTAAAGCCTTGCACACACAATTTTTTTTCTTTCGTTCAACCCAGCAGGCAGAACGAAAAAAAATGAAGAACTCAGGAGGAGCCGCTGTAGTAACTATGGGATGTTAGTACAGCGATCTTCCCTGCTGAGCTGTTGTGTTCTGACAGGAGGACGCCCCTTCCGCCAGCACACACTGGTCAGCGCTCTCAGCCATTGGCTAAGAGCGCTGATCGGATACCGACCGGCAGACCTTTTTCAGTCATGCCCCTTCAACAGAAGCTGGCCAAACGGCTGGCTTCTTTTGGACCAGCTGCCATACACACGGGTCGAATGTTTCTGTTGAACTGGCCGATACTGCCCGATATTTGGCCCGTGTGTACGGCCCTTTATCTTCCAAACCAGATAAAGGCAAGTTAACATTTGGAAGGAACTTAGATATTACATTCATTTGAAAGTTTTTTTTAAGTTTTCAGTGGAGTTTTGATTATTTTAATTGAAGTTTAACAAAATGCTGGCTATACTTATTGGATGGCAGTGGTAATATTACCTCTAACCTCTCTATCATGGAGGTCAAGGTTCAGTGTAGACATCTAGATCAGTTTAAATGTTTCTCATGAACTCCAACTGTCCAGCACATAATTCTGCTGCATGCAAGGGGGCAGACATGGATTGAGCTGTGTCACCACTTTTTTTTTAATACAAAATATTACAGTTGACGCTGGAACAGGAATGGAGAGTAGGCCTTCCAGTGGCAACACTTGTTCCTGTGACAACTATCTAAGAGAGGATTGTCCTCACTTTGAAGAGATTATCCTCTGACACTAACAGGAGTTGTAACCATTGCCTACTTTAGGCGAAAAAAATTAAGTTTTGGCTTTAGACTTTAAGCCAGTAATTTTAATATATATATATATATATATATATATATATATATATATATATATATATATATATATATACAGTATCTCACAAAAATGAGTACACCCTGCACATTTTTGTAAATATTTTATTATATCTTTTTATGTGACAACACTGAGGAAATGACACTTTGCTACAATGTAAAGTAGTGAGTGTACAGCTTGTATAACAGTGTAAATTTGCTGTCCCCTCAAAATAACTCAACACACAGCCATTAATGTCTAAACCGCTGGCAACAAAAGTGAGTACATCCCTAAGTGAAAATGTCAAAATTGGGCCCAAAGTGTCAATATTTTTTGTGGCCACCATTTTTTTCCAGCACTGCCTTAACCCACTTGAGCATGGAGTTCACCAGAGCTTCACAGGTTGCCACTGGAGTCCTCTTCCACTGCTCTATGACGACATCACAGAGCTGGTGGATATTAGAGACCTTGCGCTCCTCCACCTTCCGTTTGAGGATGCCCCACAGATGCTCAATAGGGTTTAGGTCTGGAGACATGCTTGGCCAGTCCATCACCTTTACCCTCAGCTTCTTTAGCAAGGCAATGCTCATCTTGAAGGTGTGTTTGGGGTCGTTATCATGTTGGAATACAGCCCTGCGGCCCAGTCTCCGAAGGGAGGGGATCATGCTCTGCTTCAGTATGTCACAGTACATGTTGGCATTCACGGTTCCATCAATGAACTGTCCAGTAATCCATGTCCTTAGTGTGCTTGTTTTCAGCAAACTGTTTGGGGACTTTCTTGTGCATCATCTTTAGAAGAGGCTTTCTTCTTTGATGACAGCCATGCAGACCAATTTGATGCAGTGTGCGGCATATGGTCTAAGCACTGACAGGCTGACCCCCCCATCCCTTCAACCTCTGCAGCAATGCTGGCAGCAGTCATACATCTATTTCTCAAAGACAACCTCTGGATATGATGCTGAGCATGTGCACTCAACTTCTTTGGTCGACCATGGCAAAGCCTGCACTGAGTAGGACCTGTCCTATTAAACCGCTGTATGGTCTTGGCCACGTGCTGCAGCTCAGTTTCAGGGTCTTGGCAATCTTCTTATAGCCTAGGCCATCTTTATGTAGAGCAACAATTCTTTTTGTTCAGATCCTCAGATATTCTTTGCCATGAGGTGCCATGTCGAACTTCCACTGACCAGTATGAGACAGTGAGAGCAATAACGCCTAAGACCTTGTAACACTAACGATTCACATGACACCGGGGAGGAAAAATGGCTAATTGGGGCCAATTTGGGCATTTTCACTTAGGGGTGTACTTACTTTTGTTGAAGGCGGTTTAGACATTAATGGCTTTGTGTTGAGTTATTTTGAAGGGACAGAAAATTTACACTGTCATACAAGCTGTACACTCACTACTTTGTCACATGAAAAGATATAATAAAATATTTACAAGAATGTGAGGGGTGTACTCACTTTTGTGAGATATTGTATATATACACATATATATATATATTCTCAGCTCATGCATTCACAAGGACATTCATTGAAACACAAGAACATTGGAAAATGATTAGTTTTATCACAGTATAAACACAAAACGTTCTTTTCTTTCCTGTCATCTTTCTCGCCATACAAACTGACAATTAACCTTCTGCTAATGTACTAATAATCCTTGCTTCTAGTATTTTGTTGTCTTTTTTTTTTTTCCCCTCAAAGGCCTATTTAATGATACTCAACCTTTGCTCTTTTAAAACACTTTCCTCAACTAGAATCACAGTCTTCAGATGGCCTTCAAGGTCAAATTATGGCAAACTACAATGTGTTTTTATGTCCTAGAAATAGCAAGTTTATAGTTATAATTAATAAGGTAATTAGAATAGTACAATATCAAAATTTGGTATATCAAAATGAATTTAGGCACCCTATTTAACATGTCCCATCTTGTTATCTTCACAATGGCCCAAGTTGTTAGAAAGACCCTTTATCTTTGCCAGCGAACCTGTATAAATTTCAGTCATGATAATGGTCCCTTTGGGTTTTGAGGAGGTCAGACAGCTTAGAAAGGGTTTCTAGACCAGGTGGAGCCAACTTGAGTTTTCCAGTCTAGAGAGTACTTGTCAGCCATGTTTGCTGAGGGCACGGGTCATCCATGTTTCTATCACACGGGTTGGACGTGGGTTGGCCATGTTTGAAGAGGGCACAGATCGGCCATGTTTGCTAAGGGTGACGCATAAGGTTGAGTATCGCTGAATGGATCTTGCTTCGACAGCCACGTTCACAATGCATAGGCTGTGGTTCCATGACTTAGCATTATTAAATTGCACTTATCAATCATTCTTGCCAGGAATGCCATCGCCTACTACCTTAAAGAAGTCAGAGAAGTCTGGTTTCAGCAGTCCTTCTCCTTCGCAGACCTCTTCCCTTGGAACGGCGTTTACACAGCATCATCGACCTGTCATTACAGGACCCAGAGGTGAGGCCTTATCTGAGGAGCCCCCCTCCCCCACCTAATTTTGACAAGGTTTACGCTGTGTTAGCGTCCTCAGATGTAGATTTAAGTAGGTGCTTAGAATTCAATCCTTTGTTTTGTATGTGATCTGTGCTTCCAATCTCCATTTTGTTCTTACTGAAATCAACCTTGTGAGTAAGCATCACCTTGTGTTCCTCATATTTGTACTGAGTTTTAACTAAGTTTCCTGATATTTAATTAATTGTCATAAATTTTTATTGGGTATGGTTTGTTCATATAAAATATATGATTGTGGTTATTTCACTGTTCTTGCTATTTTGTTTCCTCATGTTTATGTTATTTTCAAAAGCATTACAATGCCATTACAGGTAAAAAGGTTTCCGATGGATCTTTGTTGCAATGTATGATCTTGAATGAATGGCAGTTCCAACAATGGGTGTGTATGTAAGTGTGCTTCTCATCCACATCAGTGAAATAGAATCCAACCCACATATTGGTCATCTTATGCTATCCAAAGTTTTGGAAGAAGTGGAAGACATTAAGAATTTCTTTTGGATGTGCTTGCAAGGACTGGGTGATAATCAGGTGCAGATACCAGGAGGACTCGACAAGTTTTCCTAACACTTAATGTGCTCATTATTGCAGATGGTGGAAACCCTACGAACAACCAAATATCTATAATTCTCATTTTTCTTTTGAGGAAATTTAACACAATTTTCACCTTCACATCCACATGTTGATTGGAGTGAAGGAGGACATGCCAGTCAGTTCTGGGGGCTCACTGTCCACTAATCTCATTGAAACATCTACCATTGTTTAGTAGCCCCATATCATGGGCAAAAGTCTGTTGGCCAGCTTGGAACATTTTGCATGGCCAAGCATATGTGCTTATGTTGATTAGAGGCTCCTTTGACTTGTGGATTAGCTCCTGATATAGACGATTGTCTGTGGTTGACCAGTATATGAGAAAAGGTCATTCGTGAGCTTACAATTTTTAGAATGGCCATAAAAAGCTAATAAGTGCTTGTTATTGCCAGCAGACAGAGGAACAAGAGTGGGAAGATCAATTAGGGACTGCTGCCTCCCACCAACACGATTAAACACTTCATTTGGAGAGAATGGTTAAGGCGCGTCCCAGTGTTATGTGGTTTGAGCAGGGATTGGCCAGTGTCCCACTGGCCTTGATTTGGCATGAGAGATCTGACCTTAGATAGTAGACTGTGGGAATGTTTGCATGGTCTATTTTTTTTTAGGGACATTTTCAATCAAAGAACAGATTACAGCGGTAGAAAAAGCTAATAAGAATTTAGGTTATGGTTGAACAGTTTTGTTCTGCAATTTCCAAAGGCTCATTTGAGACATGGTAATTTAATGGCATGTTTGGGATTGCACTGGTCTGCTGTTAGTGTTGCCCTCAAAACACACAGCAAAGGGAGAGTCCCAAAACCCAATGATGGTAAACAGCAAGAAATTGGAGTTTATTGAAATTTTAACCTTCAGTAAAGGAACGTCTGGAGACCATGTTTAAAACAACTGGTACCAAATATGCATACAATGATTGGTAAGTTTATTACTGGTTTTTATTTGACTGTCTGGCATGAAGAGGATCATGGTACTCTCTATAGCAGGTCTTTGATTCAAAACTCACTATGTACAGTACATTTGTGGATGTGACCTATTTTTAATTATCAGCTGAAGATATTTCTCCAATGGCCTTTGAAAAAACATGAAGCATCCCTGTGCTCACATTGCAAAACATCATGGCTTCCACCTCATGCCTACAATTTGAAGTTGCTGTATCTTTTATCATTTAAAAAGCAATCCCTGAGCTCCAAAGTGACTTTGCCTCAACTGAGTTGATGTCATCAATCTGCTGCAGAATCATGGGCCTCAGTTAAATAATGAGTTACATATGACATTTCCTGTGATTAGTATATTTAAAAAAAAAACTTTTTCTTAGTTTATTCCACTAATTTTAACAGAACTTTTATAAGTATATTCAAACACAGTTGGATTCTGAAAACACATTTTTATTAATATTCATTATGTCCTTTTGGAACATGCAGAGCTAACTATTTTTAGTTGCCCTGTTCCTCCTATACATCTAAAAACCTATATGAGGATTTTATGCAGATCTGAATAAAGATCTGAATAATTAATTTAAAATAAAAAAAGTCTCCAGAGCAAACACACCACGATGGAAGATAGTAATGTTGTCCATAACTAGTTTGATTTGAACAAAAAAATGCAGTTTCATATACAGTATCTCACATATGTGAGTACACCCCTCACATTTTTGTAAATATTTTATTATTATTATTATTATTATTATCTTTTCATGTGACAACATGGAAGAAATTACACTTTCCTACAATGTAAAGTAGTGAGTGTACAGCTTGTATAATAGTGTAAATTTGCTGTCCCCTCAAAATAACTCAACACACAGCCATTAATGTCTAAACTGCTGGCAACAAACATGAGTACACCCCTAAGTGAAAATGCCCAAATTGGGCCCAAAGTGTCAATATTTTGTGTGGCCACCATTATTTTCCAGCACTGTCTTAACCCTCTTTGGCATGGAGTTCACCAGAGCTTCACAGGTTGCCACTGGAGTCCTCTTCCACTCCTCCATGATGACATCACAGAGCTGGTGGATGTTAGAGACCTTGAGCTCCTCCACCTTCCGTTTGAGGATGCCCCACAGATGCTCAATAGGGTTCAGGTCTGGAGACATGCTTGGCCAGTCCATCACCTTTACCCTCAGCTTCTTTAGCAAGGCAGTGGTCGTCTTGGAGGTGTGTTTGGGGTTGTAATCATGATGGAATACTGCCCTACAGCCCAGTCTCTGAAGGGAGGGGATCATGTTCGGCTTCAGTATTTCACAGTACATGTTGGCTCATGGTTCCCTCAATGAACTGTAGCTACCCAGTGTCGGCAACAAACCATGACACTCCCACCACCACCATGCTTGACTGTAGACAAGACATACTTGTCTTTGTACTCCTCACCTGGTTGCCACCACACACGCTTGACACCATCTAAACCAAATAAGTTTATCTTGGTCTCATCAGACCACAGGACATGGTTCCAGTAATCTATGTCCTTAGTCTGCTTAACTTCAGCAAACTGTTTGCAGGCTTTCTTGTGCATCATTTTTAGAAGAGGCTTCCTTCTGGGACGACAGCTCTGCAGACCAATTTGATGCAGTGTGCGGCGTATGGTCTGAGCACTGACAGGCTGCCCCCACCCCTTCAACCTCTGCAGCAATGCTGGCATCACTCATACGTCTATTTCCCAAAGACAAACTCTGGATATGACGCTGAGCACGTGCACTCAACTTCTTTGGTTCACCATGGCAAGGCCTGTTCTGAGTGGAACCTGTCCTGTTAAACCGCTGTATTGTCTTGGCCACAGTGCTGCAGCTCACTTTCAGGGTCTTGGCAATCTTCCTATAGCCTAGACCATCTTTATGTAGAGCAACAATTCTTTTTTTCAGATCCTCAGAAAGTTCTTTTCCATGAGGTCCCATGTTGAACTTCCAGTGACCAGTATGAGAGAGTGAGAACGATAACACCAAATTTAACACACCTGCTCCCCATTCACACCTCAGACCTTGTAACACTAACGAATCACATGACTTTGGGGAGGGAAATGGCCTATTGGGCCCAATTTGGACATTTTTTTACTTAGGGGTGTACCCACTTTTGTTGCCAACTGTTTAGACATTAATGGCTGTGTGTTGAGTTATTTTGAGGGGACAGCAAATTTACACTGTTATACAAGCTATAAACTCACATTGTAGCAAAGTGTCATTTTTTCAGTGTTGTCACATGAAAAGATATAATAAAATATTTACAAAAATGTGAGGGGTGTACTCACTTTTGTGAGATACTGTATATATAAACACAACTCTTTGAAGTCCGTTCGCTCTCTCTACAGCCTTTCCTCCAAAATTTGCCTAGTCCTCCTTTGACCTTGTTCTGAAAATACCAATTGTCCAACCACCACTCCATGGAAGGTAGAATAGGTCAAGAAGGATGTGGGCGTCTTCCCCATTCTGAATGTTTGGGCTGTCCTGAATGCCACCTGCACTGGACTAGCGTCATGCAATTTAAATGGTGCTGGCGGCCCGCTTGAATGCATGATGCTGTGCAACAATGCTTTGCGTAGGGCTTTGCCCCTGATGGACCCAGACAGCATCCCAGGGTGCTGCGGAACCCCTGTTGGGAAATCGGGTTTCTTTCCAAAACCATAAAAAAAAAAGTTGTGGCTAAAGATACACTGAAAAGTAATCATAGACAGGAGATAACAGTTAGGCAAAGATATGTCTATGAGGTAGTCGTAGACACCACTGGCCAGTAGCTGAGGGAGTAGCAATCAGACAGCTTCCTCTAAGAAGTCTCAGCTGTGATGCAGTGGTAGATGGGGTTGCTGGGACTATACACTGACACTGATTTCCGATGGAATGAAGGTTCAGGGGGAACGAAGGATCGGGTGAGTATAAGCTTTCTCCTCACCCCTAGACAAAATGAGCAGTTGATTCGTGAAGCCCTGGAGTTGGGCTTTATAGTGTCAGGAACATTATCTCACTAATTTCATAGTTTACACCCCAAAATGATTGCCAATATGTTTGTGAAAATTTTCATCTATTCAAGTCTTGGTGTATCTTGTAGTAGTTGGTCACATTTAACTGGACTTGTTCTGCATTGTTGAAGACCTTTCGTAGCTTCTCCAAGCCACTTCTTCAGTCCTAACGAGTGTCAGGGACATTCCCTCACCAGTTTCAGGGTATACACCCCAAAATGATTGCCATTATGTTCGTGAAGGTTCTCATCTATTCAGGTCAAGGTGTATCCTGTAGTAGTTGGTCACATTCAACTGGACTTGTTCTACATTGTTAAAGACGTTTCTTAGCTTCTCCAAGCCACTTCCTCAGTCCTAATGATTTTCAGGGGCATTCCCTCACCAGTTTCAGGGTATACACCCCAAAATGATTGCCAATACGTTCGTGAAGGTTCTCATCTTTTCAGGTCAAGGTGTATCTAGTAGTAGTTTGTCACATTCTACTAGATCTGTTCTGTAATGTTGAAGGCATTTTGTAGCTTCTCCAAGCCACTTCTTCAGTTCTAATGAGTGTCAGTAACATCCCCACACCAGTTTCAGGGTATGCATCCCAAAATGATTGTGGGTATATTTGTGGAGGTTCTCATCTATCCCATCATGTTGTATCTAGTAGTAGTCACATTCAACTGGACTTGCTCTGTAATGTAGAAGATGTTTCGTAGCTTCTCTAATGAACTGAAAAAGTGGCTTGGAGAAGCTAAGAAACATCTTCAGCATTGCAGAACAAGTCCAGTTATATGTGAATAACTTCTGCAAGCTTCAGAAATTAACAAAGCGTATAGTATACACCGCATGGGTGCTTAGAGATTTGTGTACAAATGTATATGTATGGCTAGTGGTATCTGAATGTTCAGGTACATCACAAAATGTAGTGAAAGCACACGTTTTACACCACTAAATTAAAAAGAAAATATGATGTAATTTCCCTTTCCACCCTTCACTGAGTACAGGGATGGCGGCCCAGGCAGGCACTCGTATGTGTATTTTTACATATGTTTATTATTGCTAATGTCATGTTCCAGGTGGAAGTCTGTAAAATGAACAGCGTCTAAGGAGGACGCACTCTTTTCAGTGGCCCGGCACATCACAAGAATAACACGCTTTCCCCATATATAGCGGCATATTTCTTCGCTGAGATCGCCGCGTTCGCCTTGAGTAAAGATCCCGAGCAGATGTCTTGTTAGGCAAAGGAAATGAGCTCATTGTTTACACCTTGGACTCGAGTGACTGATTAGCAGAAACGAGAGCTGCGCAGGAAAAGAAGGAACTGCCACCTCCCCAAATTTCTGCCCCTTTTTTTTTTTTTTTTTATGTTCCTTTAAAGATGACAGTAATTGGACCTATGCAGGTTGTAATTGATGTTTTTTTTACTATTTATCTGAATAAAGCAGAGTAAATTCAAACCAGAAGAGATTACACTCCAATGTCCCCGCCACAACTATACACAATGTTATTGTATATTGAGATGGCTCTGACATATGCCACAGTGTTGTACAAAGTGCATTGAGCCAATCTCATCAGTCTCTGCACCAGAGGAGCTTGCGTTCTGATATCTAAACCAGAACCATACACATTGTTATCATACATTTATATAGCGCTGACCTAATCCATAGTGCTGTACAGCAAGCACTGAGACAGTCAAATCAGTCTCTGCACGTGAGGAGCTAAAACTCTAATGTCTCCACCAGAACATTTTTATTATACATTTCTAAAGCTATAACATAATCCAGAGTTCTGTACAGAGAGTTTGAGACATTTAGGCCCCTTTCACACTGTCGGACCGCTCAGGTCCGCCTGTCAGTTTTGATGGCGGACCTGAACGGGCGCTCCATCCTAGTCTATGGAGCGACGGTAGGGTTGCCACATCATCCCTTTAATCCTTTTAATATATTACACAGGTTCTGAGTCTGATTTAATGCAGATAAGGCACCAAGTGAGTTTAGTTACCACCTTAATCAGCCACAGAACCTGTGTAATTAATGTGTGTCCTGGATTAAAGGGATGATGTGGCAACTCTAAGCGACGGATGTCAGCGGTGACAAGTCCGCTGAATCCAACCCGGTCCGATCTGCTAAAATCAGACGGATGCCCCTATGTTCGCATCCGTCCCTGGCGGATCGGGTGAGATCTGATGAAAACGGACATGCTGTCCAATTTTCGTCCGATCTCTCCATAGTAACTAGCGGCGCTCGACAAGCCCCTCCCCGCTCAGTGAGCAGAAAGGGACCTGTCATCCGCCGGCTCAGCGGAGATCAACAGAGAGATCTCCTGCTGAGTTGGCGGACAGAGGCGGACTCCGAGGCAGCGGATCCGCCTTGTGAGAATGATACCATAGCCTCTGCACAAGAGGAGCTTATGCTCTAATGTCACATTACAGTCACACATTATTATTCAAATAGCTCTGACATATACCGCAGTGCTGTATGGAAAACACAAATGCAGTCACATCAGTCTCTGCACAGGAGCAGCTTACACCCCAATGTCTTCATCACACCTATATATGTTGTTATTATACAGTAATAAATCTCTGAGAAATGCTTCAGTTCTGTGCAGAGAGTATTAAACCATTTGCATCAGCCTCTGCATCAGAAAAGCTTACACTCTAATGTCCCACCACAATCACACACTATTATTATTATACATTTATAAAGCTCTGACATATACCGCAGTGCTGTACAAAGAACACTGAAATAGTCACATCAGTCTCTGCATCAAAGAAGCTCACACTCTAATGTCCCTCTCTACAGTCACACATTATTATCAATTATATTGCACTAACATTTACCGCAGTATAGAGAACACTAAGCCAGTCACATCAGTCTCTGCACTAAAGAAGCTTAAACTTTTATGTCCCACCACAGTCACACTATTATTATTATTATTATTATACATTTACAGAGCATCTGGAAAGCATTCACAGCACTGCACTTTTTCTACATTTTGTTATGTTACAGCCTTATTCCAAAATGGTTTAAATTCATTATTTTTCTTAAAATTCTACAAGCAATACCCCTTAGTGCCGGTTCACACTACAGCAACTTGGGATCCGACTTGTCAGACCTCAAGTTGCCCCAAGTCGCGGGACACAAGAAATTCCATTGAAGTGAATGAGAGCCGTCTTAATGTACACTACTGAAGTTGCTCCGACTTCAGAAAAAGTTCCTGTACTACTTCAAGGCGACTTTTAGGCAACTTGTACCCATAGAATTCAATGGAAGTTTCCTCCAAGTCGGATCTCCGTCTATATTGAAGCGACTTTACAAGAAAATAAATTAGTTTACCCAGGCAAACCCCTGCCTCCAGAGCTGATTATTCTGTGATTGGCCACAGCCAAAGTCGCCTGTCCTGGAGGCAACTTTAAGTCTCGTTGTAAGTTGCTTAAAGTCGTGCTGAAGTCACCTCCAAATCGCCTTGCAAAGTCGCGCTGTAAGTCGGGTTGCCCCTGTGTGAACCGAGCCTAAATGACAACATGAAAGAAGTTTGTTTGAAATCTTTGCAAATTTATTAAAAATAAAAAACAATGGCCTCAAAATTGAGCTCAGGTGCCTCCTGTTTCCACTGATCATCCTTGAGATGTTTCTACAACTTGGAGTCCACCTGTGGTAAATTCAGTTGATTGGACATGCTTTGGAAAGGCACACACCTGTCTGTATAAGGTCCCACAGTTAACAGTGCATTTCAGTGCCCAAACCAAGCCATGAAGTCCAAGGAATTGTCTGTAGACCTCCGAGACAGGATTGTATGGAGGCACAGATCTGGGGAGGGGTACAGAAAAATCTCTGCAGCATTGAAGGTCCCAATGAGCACAGTGGCCTCCATCATCCGTAAATGGAAGAAGTTTGGAACCACCAGGACTCTTCCTAGAGCGGGCTGTCCGGCCAAACTGATCGATCGGGGGGAGAAGGGCCTTAGTCAGGGAGGTGACCGAGAACCCGATGGTCACTCTGACCGAGCTCCAGCATTTCTCTGTGGGGAGAGGAGAACCTTCCAGAAGAACAACCATCTCCACAGCACTGCACCAATCAGGCCTGTATGGTAGAGTGGCCAGACGGAAGCTACTCCTCAGTAAAAGGCACGTGACAGCCCACCTGGAGTTTGCCAAAAGGCACCTGAAGGACTCTCAGACCATGAGAAACAAATCTCTCTGGTCTGATGAAACAAAGATTGAACTCTTTGGCCTGAATGGAAAGCCTAATGTCTGGAGGAAACCAGGCACCGCTCATCACCTGGTCAATACCATCCCTACAGTTAAGCATGGTGGTGGCAGCATCATGCTGTGGGGATGTTTTTTAGCGGCAGGAACTGGGAGACTAGTCAGGATCGAGGGAAAGATGAATGCAGGAATGTACAGAGACATCCTTGATAAAAACCTGCTCCAGAGTGCTCTGGACCTCAGACTGGAGCGAAGGTTCATCTTCCAACAGGACAATGACCTTAAGCACACAGCCACGATAACAAATAAGTGGCTATGGGACAATTCTGTGAATGTCCTTGAGTAGCCCAGCCTTGAATCCGATTGAACATCTCTGGAGAGATCTGAAGATGGCTGTGCACCGACGCTCCACATCCAACCTGATGGAGCTTGAGAGGTCCTGCAAAGAAGAATGGGAGAAACTGCCCAAAAATAGGTGTGCCAAGCTTGTAGTATCATACTCAAAAAGACTTGAGGCTGTAATTGGTGCCAAAGGAGCTTCACCAAAGTATTGAGCAAAGGCTGTGATACTTATTTACATGGGATTTTATTTGTTTTTTTTTATTTTTAATAAATTTGCAAAGATTTCAAACAAACTTCTTTCACGTTGTCATTATGGGGTATGGTTCGTAGAATTTTGAGGAGAATAATGAATTTAATTTCATTTTGGAATAAGGCTGTAACATAACAAAATGTGGAAAAAGTGAAGCGCTGTGAATACTTTCCAGATGCACTGTATATAGCTCTGACATACTCTGCAGCACTGTACAAAGAACACTGAGATAATCACATCAGTCTCTGCACCAAAGGAGCTTATAGTCTAATATCCTCCCACAGCCATACATTATTACAATTTTTATTATTTTTATATTTACTTATATAACTTACCAGACCGGTTCCACAGCACAATACACAGAACACTCCCAGAGGCTTGTGGGGACAGGGAGGTAAGACAGGAAGCTGCAGTGCTGCATACACTGAATACTGGTGCCCTGGTTGCAAATGAGAATGCAAAGGCGATTTATTTTAACAGCCTTTGCAATGGTAGGGGTTATTTCATTTGAAAATGTAATTTTCATTTTGAACAAAAGTGGAGCTTTCCTTTAAATGTATTGTGGTTTCACTGGAGTTCTACTTTAGAAGAATAGACTTTGGTGGTGTATTTCAGAGAAATGTCAGTCTGTCCCCCCAGGGTGCCTCTCTCTTTATCTGTATGGCATTGCTAGGATCTATATGTCAGTTCTCCAGATAAGTCTGTGTTTTCCTTTCTTGGTAAAAGCAGAGTGTGGATAGTGTAAAGTGACAGCGGGGTTTAAACTGCCCTCAGTGAACGTTGAGTCTCTTTCTGGACTTTTTGTCCAATTAAAAAAAATAAAAAATCTGCACACAGTATAAATCCATACGTTATCCGGGATACGTTTATGACAAAACTTTACATGTGAATGAGAGGAACCCTTGAAAAAAGATACAATCTGAAATATGTCAATTCATATTATCAACATACAGTATATGCTTCCAGTGTATGTAAAGGCACATTTTAAAATGTATTATGTGATAACCTACTTACCCTTTAAGCTGAACTCCGGACACAAAAACCATATTCCTCGAGAGCCACAAACAATATAAATCCACTTTTATGTGCACCACTTTGAAAACCCAGATATTGTCTTGTAAAAGTGGCAGTGACATCATCACTGTGCTGTTACATAGCCTGTTCAAAAAGCAGAGCTGGGGGGGGGGGGGGGGCGGGGACCCAGCAGGCCCCGCCCACTACAGAAAACTACAGGATGGGGGCGGAAACAAGACCAGTCACCCTACACAAGGAGAGAGAGCAGCAATGAGTGGTCTTTTATTACAGGAAGTCTCACACTGGACTACTGCACAGATCTGGAAGAAATACACAAAGCTCACCAAGATTCAAAAAAGAATACACATGACACATATATAGACAATGGGGTTTATTTACTAAAAGCAACTCCACTTTGCACTACAAGTGCACTGCAAATGCACTTGAAAGTGCACTGAAAGTGCACTTGGAAGTGAAGTCGCTGTAGATCTGAGGGGGACATGCAAGATAAATAAAAACAGCATTTTAGCTTGCACATGATTGGATGATAAAATCAGCAGAGCTTCCCCTCATTTCAGATCTTCCCCTCAAATTTACAGCGACTGCACTTCCAAGTGCACTTGCAGTGAACTTGTAGTGCAAAGTGGCTTTCCCTTTAGTAAATCAACCCCAATATCTGCTGATCCCCGAGTTCAGCTTTAAAAATATTGGCCCAGCCTTGAACCCGAATGAACATCTCTGGAGAGATCTGAAAATGGCTGTGCACCGACGCTCCACATCCAACCTGATGGAACTTGAGAGGTCCTGCAAAAAAGAATGGAAGAAACTGCCCAAAAATTGGTGTACCAAGCTTGTAGCATCATACTCAAAAAGACTTCAGGTGTAAACCCAAATTGAGTTCTTTTTTATTTTAGCTTTTGATTCTGCCAGCAAGAGCATTTCCTGTCACAGGGTGATATTATGCGGTTTTTAGAAGGCCTCACTTGTAGAGCAGCTCTGTCAACCCTGTGTTTTTTATTTATTTTTTTTATTTTGAGGTATGCAATTAAACATGACATGTCAACAAGTTATGAAAACATCCATTGGTGGAACCATGCAAAATACATACAGGCAAAAGTGCAAAGTACTCAAGCAAACAGATGCAACAATTATAGAACCACATTGATATAGTTAGTCTGGTTTAAAAAAGAAAAAAGTCCACCTAGTTCAACCAATTAAAAAAAAAAAAAAAAAAATCATACAATCCCATATACACAATCCTATACCCACAGTTGATCCAGAGGAAGGCGAAAAACCCCAGCAAAGCATGATCCAATTTGCTACAGCAGGGGAAAAATTCCTTCCTGACCTCCCTGAGAGGCAATCATATATTCCTTGGATCAACTTTACCTATAAATGTCAGTACCCAGTTATATTATGTACACCTAGGAAAGTATCCAGGCCTTTTTAAAGCAAATCTACTGAGCTGACCAGAACCACCTCTGGAGGGAGTCTATTCCACATTTTCACAGCTCTTATGCCCCATACACACAGTCGGAAAATGTTTGATGGGAGCTTTTTGTCGGAAATTCCGACCCTGTGTAGGCTCCACCGGACATTTTCCATCGGAATTTCCGTCACACAAAATTTGAGAGCTGGTTCCCAAATTTTCCGACAACAAAATCCGTTGTCGGAAATTCCGATCGTGTGTACACAATTCCGACGCACAAAGTTCCACGCGTGCTCGGAATCAAGCAGAAGAGCAGCATTGGCTATTGAGCTTCATTTTTCTCGGCTCGTCGTACGTGTTGTACGTCACCGCGTTCTTGACGTTCAGAATTTCCATCCAACTTTGTGTGAAGGTGTGTATGCAAGACAAGTTTGAGCCAACATCCGTCGGAAAAAAAACATGGATTTTGTTGTCGGAATGTCCGATCGTGTGTACGCGGCATTACTGTGAAGAAACCTTTTCGTATTTGAAGATGAAATCTCTTTTCCTCTAGACGTAAAGAGTGCCCCCTTGTCCTCTGTGATGACCTTAAAGTGAATAACGCAACACCAAGTTCACTATATGGACCCCTTATGTAATGTTATGTAAGGGGGGGGGGGTATGTGAACACAGAAGGTTTTTTACCTTCATGCAGAGAATGCATGAAGGTAAAAACCCTTCAGCCTTTAGAACCACTTTAGGTGGGAATTTTACATTTAAAAAGTGTAAATGATGGGTTCACTTGAAGTGAGCAGGGTAGTTGGGTAGTTGGTAGGGATGAGGTTGGGTTTGGTCAGAGCTCAGTGGGCAGGAGTGATGGCTTTCTTCAAGGTTCAATTGGAATCCAACTTTGGACCAAACCTGTGCTCATCCTTAGTAGTCAACCTACCTGTATTGCTTTAAATCTGTCCTGCAGAATGAATCCATTTTTTTTTTCTTACTAATTAAAACTGTAAAACAACCCAGAACTGATGATAGTATGATGCTGTAATTAATTGCATATACATTGTAATAAGTCATTCTTGCAACTAATTATTACTCATAAACCCTGACCATATCTTTAGAGTAGTGGTGTCAGTCCCATAAAGTATATCTTGTTTCTGGAGCACGATGATGTCACTTGTGTGTGAAAGCCGTCTATGACATAATATATTGCCATTGGATGACATCTGAATTCTATTATCACCGGAGACAACAAACATGCCATATTTATTAATATGATGCATAATTACAATGTTGTAAGAGCAGAACTGTATCCAAATTAGCTTTTATCTTAGCTGCTTTAACCTAGTTTCACACCTTATGTGTTTCGGGAATGAGCGTAAAAATCGCACACTTTCCCAACACACACAGAAACGCGCTGCCCTTTAGCAGGTGCATTCTGGTGCCATTCATTTTTAATGGCACCTTCACGCATCTGCTAATGCGCACGCCAAACACATGGTGCCGCGTGATTTTGCAAAAGGGTCAGAAACTTCTTTGGTGATTAGGCATCCCACTGAAATGAACGGACTAGCCTACACGCAATGTGTGGGAACGTGCCGAAAATGCGTGGAGACACACACACACACTCACTCCATTCCTCCTGCATGGTGTAAGCAGAGCCTTAACAACTTACCATGCCTTGTTCTGCAATGTGTCTCTGTACATCGTCTTGGTAGAGGAGCGGGGCTTTGCTTCCTCATGTCAGAGCTGTTTCCCTGATGACTGGTGACCTGATGACCGGTGGGGTAATGATCAAGATGCCATTGGAAAGGTGGAGTAAGCACAGAGCCAAAGAATAGTTGAAGCAGGGAGATCCTTGCACTGCAGGTCCTCAGGCACAGCTTTTTCTCCAGCAAGGAGAAGAGGGAGCAGCAAATAACCAGATCCCACTCCGAGTCTGGTGAGAGGCAGCAGTGCCTTAGATCAGGAGTCTCCAAACTTTCTGAACAAAGGGCCAGTTTACTGTCCTTGAGGCTTAAGGGGGGCTGGACTGCGGCTAGTGGGATTAGAAAACGCCCTGTTATCAGTGAGGGTGAGCTGTGCCCATTCATTGGTTTATTGGAAGGAATTGTGCCCTATTGTTGGTTTTAGTGGAAAGAATGGTGCCCTATTCTTGGTATCAGTTGGAGGAATGGTGCCCCGTTGCTGTTTTTCGAAGTAGGAATGGTGCCCCATCATTGGTGTCAGTGCATGGGATGCTGCCCCAACGACCAGATAAAGGCAAGCAAAGAGCCACATCTGGCCCGTAGGCTGCAGTTTGAAGACCTCTTAGATGATCTCACACTGCAAATATAAAGCTATGAGGCTATGAGTGCATTTTCAGGGTTCTGATTAGGTAGATCATCCCTGTAACATAGCAGATATTCATTTTTTTCACTTCAGGTCCACTTTAAAGCCAAGATCGAACCCAAACATTTATATTGACCTCACGCCGCCTCCCAGTGGCCATTAATGCCTGGAAGGTAGCAGGACTGTATCATGTGACGGCTGTGATTGGATCTCACAGCATTCACATGGTGGGTAGCCCATCCCACTAGCTCCCGATCAGAAGGCTGTGACTGAGTGCTATCAGTGACACCTCAGTCAGTGTACTTCAGGCCGCCATGGACGCATGTGTGTGATGGCTGGGTGTTAAAGCCCATTTTTCAATAGCAAGACGTTAATAATTTGATAAGATAAGGTAAACAATTATGTAATATTTCTATGGTGCTTTTCACCCTGGGGACTCAGAGTTCTTATCCAATTGGCGTTGGGACAGACGCGAGGTGTGGCAGCCATCTTTGGCTCGTTCAGTGAAATATTTTTCGAGGGACAATTTTTGGGTAAGAGCCAGGCCGTCTTTGGAGTGTTGGAAAGCAAGCACAAGGAGAATACGCAAACTCAATGCAGATAGTGTCCTGACAGATAGTATCAAACTGGCCAGTCCTGCAAGGCGGAAGTGCTAACTACTAAGCTACTGTCTGTTTTTTTTGTTTTTTTTGTTTTTTTTGCTCTCTGTGACACCGTTGTAGAGATTTTCCTTTCTTCCTGTCTCAGTGACCGCCTCTTAGATGCTGAAGGAGGTATAGATGGGATCGCACTGACGGTAGAGAACTGTAGGTGGTGTATATCCTGTGACATGTTGGAAATTTATTCCTGCAGACTTGTTACTGGTATCATTGGGCACCGGTCCTGTATCTAGTAACTATCTCTGGGGGGGGGGGGGGGGTGTATGCTTTGGTTCAGTAGCCAGACCCCCCATTTATGAGCCAGTAAAACTTGTGTAAGTTGTTGAAGTCTGCCGCCTGCCAGTGACAAGCCTGGTTCTGTGCCGTCCTATAGGTGTTACAGTGTGCCTGAAGCTCCACGCGGCAGAGATTCCTCTGGGCCGGCTTCACAGACCTTCCTTTGTTCCATCGCCGTGGACCGACATTTTTTTTTTTTTTTTTCTCTTTATATTGCGGAATAATTAAACTGCATGTCGCCGTTTTCATTACCAGGCAGGAAAGGCATCATTAGTCTTTCCTCTTTTCATCAATTTTTGGAGAATGTCACCTTGATAAGTAACTTAGTAAAGCACATCTCTGGTCTTTTCAAAATGTACATATATTAAGTTCTGGAGCGCCGTCCGTAAATGAGGCGAAACGCGGGCCATTCTAAAGGCGCAGAGGAAAGGCTACGGAACAAAATGACCAATAATGCGCAATTTTGTCCCCGGGTGCTTAGGCAAGCAGTTACATAGTTTGGGTGAAAAATGACTCGGTTCCATCAAGTTCGGCCTTTTGTGATTTCTGCGTCGGCCTGGAGGAAAGCAGAACGGCCTCCCTACACCCGACCCCTGATACATTTTACAAGTGTTTTCCTGATCCCTAGTGCGGCAGTCAAGTTCCATTCTTGAACCATAATATACAGTATTTACTAGATGCTGGAACATTAAAGCAAAGCTCCGACCTCCCCTTCAGTCTTCTACAGTTGTACAGGCTCCTCTCCTGTACTGAAATGGCTTGCTATTATTTAACTGCACAATCTGAGCCTCTCACAGTGGGCATTAGAGGCACATTACATAGATCCCTACTCATTTCTTAGCTGGAGGACCGCATCCTGACTGTCCCTGGCCCAGCCCCTTTCATACATTGAATTTCAGTTCTTTCAATCATGGAAGCTCAGCATCACATGTGGACATTGCCTAGGGTGAGGGCCGGGACAAGGGGTGGGCAAAAGGGTCCATTGCCCTGGGCGCAATGGTTTACTGTAGGGATCGGGGCGACGTGCCATCTGTTACATGGCTGACAGGAGTAGTAACAACGGCAGGGACAAGTGAGTGATTGCTGGTCGAAGGATCCCCTAAGCTTGCACTTCATGAATGGGGGGGGGGGGTTGGGGGGCGCGGTTTGGCATCTTTGCCCTGGGCACTGGATGACCTTGTCCCGGCACTGCCTAGGGTGGTCTGCAATCAAATGCAGTCTATCTAGGTATACCTGTGTTCTAATAAGAATACACAGGCCTCTTGTATTGAGACAATATGGCCTTGTTTAGGCTAGCAGTTTTTTTTTCGGGGGGGGGGGCATGGTTGAGCTGCATTTTTAGCACCCCCCCAACCGCATTTTCAGGTCTTGAGGAACCCTTACCAAAGCCAATTCCTTGGGGTTGGTATGAAAACTGTCCCTTACATTAGTGGGCACTAAAAAAGAGCCTCATGGCAGATGAGGGGTGGTAAGACCCTGTGGTTGAGCCACATTTTGTATGCCCGCCCCCCCCCCCAACCACTCCCCCTTAAGTTGCAATGGCAGCGGATGGGGGGAGTTCACATGCCACGGTTGTGATGCTTTGCTCCTGCTGCAAAATCTATCCAACATGTTGCAATTGAACGGTGGCAATCCTGCCAAATGGGACCCATTCAAGCGAGCGGGTGCAGCACATTTGTTTGGCAAACATGGGGGTTACAACAGGAGGCATTGCATCGCTATCTCACCGTCTGTCACTCACCTCTGAAAAGCCTTTCCGAACACAGATCGTTGTTTAGAGGAGCGGTGGGTTTAGATGCATACCTCCCAACTTTTTGAGATGGGAACAAGGGACACCTATTAGCAGAAGTATGCAGGCATAGGACACACCCCCTGCCACGCCCCTTTAAAGGAGAATTATAAAAATAATATATATTAGTTAAACCCACAAGTGCTTTTTTTTACAACTACTATTCCTTTATACTGGCTTTTAAAATTTACAAATACAACAATTTAGAAATTGGATGAAAGATTTAGCACCGGGAAACATTTTTGAAAGATAAATGTTGCTTTTTATATACAATTATATAGAACAGATCAAAATGAGGGACTAATGAGGAGGAAAGAGGGACATTGCTCCAAAACAGGGACAGTCCCTCCAAATCAGGGACAGTTGGGAGCTATGTAGATGCACGCCTAAACCTAACCTATATATTTAGTCTGAGATTCAACTTTAACCCCTCTCAGCCCAGGCTTCCCTTTAATAGGGTCTGTACCCCCCGGGGAAGGGTGGGCTGAAGGTGATTGGCTGTCACAGTGATCACGTGATCAAAAGCCTGTCCCTCCAACTCCCAATCATTAGTAGGTAGGGATCGAGAGCTGTCTTAGACAGCTCAGTCACTTTGCTGAGAGTGCGCAGTGAGTGTGCTCTGCTGCCCATGGATGCACATGTGCGGCGTGTGGGCGTTAAGGCGAAACATCGGCACACTGTGTGGGAAACAGAGCAGCCATCAGAAATTTAGGGACCCCTAACACAGTTTTAGGCCTGGGCTTGACCCCCTTACATCAGAGTTTACCCCTTTCATTAGGGTCCACAAAGTTGCTCCCCCCCCTTGCATCAGGGTCCCAAGAGTCCCCTCTCCTTAAATCAGAATCCCAAAGTCCCTCCTTACATTTGGGTTCCCAGAGTCCACCTGGCCATGGCTGCGCCCTAGGCAGCAGTGCGCCCTAGGCGGCTGCCTAGTTCACCTAGTGGTAGCACCGGCTCTGCAACCACTTTAAGGGCAATACACGTCAAATTTTTCCAAAAAAAAAAAAACTAAATTAAAATTTTGCTTAATTACCTCTGCCTGTGCTATTACCCAAAGACGGCTACAGCGTGGGCTCACATTGCCAGGAGGGTGTCCATGGACGTCCTCCCTTAATCGCACTTCCCACGCACCCCCTGCGGCGCGCCTCGGCAGGGATCTGTGATTGCTGTGTCTCCCGGACACAGCTGACCACAGATCGGGGGAAAAGAGCCAATCACAGCGGCTCTTTACTATGTGAGAAAGAAATTATAAAAATTTCATATGGGTACAGTGTTGCATGACCACACCAGCTGTCATTCAAAGTGTAACAGCGTCGAAAAAATCTGAAAATAGGCCTGGGCAGGACGGGGGTAAAAGTGCCCAGTAAGCAAGTGGTTAAAGAATTACACAACCCCTTTAAAGGGCAAGTCCCCCAAGGCTGAAAATCATCGTCATCTTTAACTTGCACCACGAGCACGCCGGTATCTAGCGCCATCTAGAGTTCCGCGTGCGTAACCCACCCAGCATGCCCAGGGGCATTTCTCCTTCAATTTTACCAAATAAAAGACTCTAAACCCCCGCCCATATAATTATTTGGAGTCCCATTGCTCGTTAATAAAAGTGTGTGTTGACTAATACTTGTATTGTTTATTAAGCTCTACACATAATAGACCGTATTGTGGCCTCGCTAAACCTTTCTGAAATAGAACTCCGATCATTGTCGTTTTTTTCCTTCGGCGCACAATGCTATCCCGTACAATCAAACGGCGGGGGATCCATAGCCGGGAAACCTTTCCGCGGAGATCTGAATAATCTAACACTTTGTTTTTAATTAATTGTCTTTGCTCGGCGCCGCTAATTGTCATTGTAGAAAGTGAGTGGAAAAAGCAGACAATCTGTTAAATCTACAATTATTTAAAAACCAGCAAGCGTGTAATTACAGCCTAAGAGAGGAGCGGATGTGAATGGAGCCCACGAAATATTGGAACGAGGGGGATCTCTCCGCCCGCTTGTGCTCAGCATAGCAGGCTTTAAAACCTAACTGGATCGCCCCCTGCCGGGAAGGCGTTGTACAAGCCACCGAAAACACCTTGCTTATAAAGGGCTCCATAATTGCCGGGGGCACATATGGATGTGAAATCTCTATTGCTTTAATAATCTGCGCCCAGATAGGTGCCAGGGACAACCCGCCAAGTTAATTTAAGGCTTTCCGCGGCACGGCCAAGGAGTTGTGTTAACTTGTATCGTACGGGTCTGTTCAAACAACAAAACAAGCACTTATTCTTTGTATGGCCGGGGCTTTTCATATCAGGCTGTGGATATTGGCAGGGATTAAATATTAGCGCCGTCCTTACAAACATTTGTGAATGGCAAACAGGAGCAAGTTAAAGCTGGAAAATACAGAAACCAGTTTTTTATTTCACTTATTAAAGTGTCATTAAATTAAAATCTTTAAAAAATGTATTTTCATGCTATTTTGCACTCCATACATACAGAATGAACCATTGTCAAATTAGTTTTTTTACGCATAGTAAAAAATACCTGCTTGATCCCGCCATTTACGATCCCTGATGTCCCCGCTGTAGCATGATGTCCTATGGCTCAGCCATTGGCATCTTCACTGAGCATGCTCCGGCTCCAACTGCAGTGAACAGGCAAAAGCCGTTCACTCTCTTTTCTTTTTACTAAGGCAAGACATAGATAATGCAATCTTCTTTCCTTCAACCACGGGTTGCAGGAAGGAAAACCGCTTAATTCCCCCATCATCACAGTCAGCGTTCATGGGGGAATCCCTCCCGCTGCGCTATTGTAATCTGACAGTTGGGGGTCTGCGTCGTCAGAATACAATGATCACTACTGGCGGCTATAGCGATTACACAAAAAAAAAACTCAACAGGCTGGTTATACTGAAAGCGGGATTCCGGCCTAAAAAAAAAAAATAAATAAAAGTCAGCAACTACAAACACTGTAGCTGCTGACTTTAAATGAGTACTGTCCTGGTTGCCCGCGATGACGGCCGCCCGAGGCCGACCCGTCCCTCGGCTCTCGGGTCCCGGCACCGCCATCCTAGGTAAGGGAAACAGGCAGTGGAGCCTTGCGGCTTCACTGCCAGTTTCCTACTGCGCACGTGCGAGCAGCGCGGCGCTCTGTGAATGACCCCGTGGTGTTCTGGGAACACACACAGTTCCCAGAAGACAACGGGGCCGCTCACCGAGGAGCAGAAGACGCAGCGGAAAAGGAAGAGGCAGATTAGGAAGACTGCCTAGCAACAAGTGTTCGGGTAAGTTTAACATTTTTTTTTTTTTCAAATGTTATTTTTTTTTTTTGGATTTTTGGTGTATTTTTTCTTTCAGGGTGGCCCTCCACTTTAAGTCAAATGAAGTGCTGAATTTATTAGCCCGTCTGAGAGTTCAGAAAAAAGGGGGTGGAGAGCTGAAGTTACACTCTGCAGAGCTCGTCGAGGAGAGCTCTAAGAGCTGATTGGAGAGAAGAGACACCCTTTCTCCCCTCCCCCTATGCACCGCAAACAGGAACAGAGCTGAGGCTGTCAATCTGCTGGAGGTCCCTCCCCTGTCTCCATTTTTCTCTTGATGTCTTGAAAAATTGTCAGAAGCGACTAATGCTGATAGCAAAGGAAGGAGGCAGCAGACAGAAATGATACTTAGTGCTCTGGATTGAGACAAGTACACTCTATAGCAGGGATCTCCAAACTACGGCCCTCCAGCTGTTGCGGAACTACACATCCAATGAGGAAAAAAAAAATCATTCCTGATCCCCAAGAGGCAATTGGATATTCCCTGGATCAACTTTACCTATAAATTTTAGTATCTAGTTATATTATGTACATTTAGGTTTTTCTTAAAGCAATTTACTGAGCTGGACAGAACCAGCTCTTCAGGGAGTCTATTTCACATTTTCACAGCTCTTACTGTGAAGAAGCCTTTCTGTATTTTAGATGAAATCTCTTATTCCTCCAGACATGAAGAGTGCCCCTTTGTCCTCTGTGGTGACCTTAAAGTGAATAACTCAACACCAAGTTCACTATATGGACCCCTTATGTATTTATTCATGGTGATCATATCCACCCTTAATCTCCTCTTCCCATGAGAGAAGAAATTCAGTTCCTCTAATCTTTCCTCATAGCTGAGCTCCTCCATGCCTCTTATCCGTTTGGTTGCCCTTGTCTGCACTTTCTTCAGTTCCCTGATATCCTTTTTATGAACTGGTAGACGAAACTGAACTGCATATTCCAGATGAGGTTTTACTAATAATTTGTACAGGGGGGCAAAATGATATCTCTCTCTCTGGAGTCCATACCTCTCTTAATACAAGAAAGGACTTTGCTCGCTTTGGAAACCGCAGCTTGGCATTGCATGTTATTATTAAGCTTATGATATACCAGAACACCCAGATCCTTCTCCACCATTGACTCCCCCAGCTGTTCTCCCCCTAGTATGTATAATGCATGCATATTTTTATCCCCTAAGTGCATAACTTTACATTGATCAACATAAAACCTTATTTGCCACATAGTTCCCCAATTCAACAGTGCATTGAGGTCAGCTTGTAAGTACATGTGTACCATTTTTATATGATTATGGGTAATGCCGCGTACACACGGTCGGACTTTTCGTCTACAAAAGTCCAACGGACGCTGACGGACTAAAGCTGGCTGGTAATCCGATCGTGTGTGGGCTTCTCCGGACTTTCAACTGACTTTTTTAGCCTCAAATCCGACGGACTTTAGATTTGAAACATGCTTCAAATCTTTACGTCGTAAGTACGACGGACCCCGAAATCCGCTCGTCTGTGTGCTAGTCCGACGGACAAAAACCCATGCTAGGGCAGCTATTGGCTACTGGCTATGAACTTCCTTATTTTAGTCCGGTGTACGTCATCACGTACGAATCCGTCGGACTTTTGTGTGGTCGTGTGTAGGCAAGTCCGTTCGTAAGAAAGTCTGCCGCAAGTCCGCCGAAGGTACGTCGGAAGTATGTCGGACAGGCTGTCGGACTTTTGTAGACGAAAAGTCCGACCGTGTGTACGCGGCATTAGAGGAACCAGCACTGAAGGTTACAGATAGTCCAAAATCTCAATTGAGTCCATCCATGCCTGTTTTTTTTTTTAATTTCAATAATAGCTAAATTTTTAGGGCAAACTTTTGGGGTGTCTACCCCCTTCTTCTAAAGTCCAAGCAGTACTGTGAGTGACGGCAATTCCCTCTTAGACAGTTGTCACAGGAACAGGTGTCCCCATTAGAAGATCTCTCTACTATCCCAGTGACAACTTTTACCTTATGGATTTCCAATCACTTTCTGCCATGTTGACACCTGGGACAAATAGAGAAGGTGAATCTCCCCAGCAGAGACACAGACACCTTTTAAAACCTGACGGGGGTTCTAACCCCTCACCCCTCCATCCAAAGTACTTAATTGACAGACAAAGCTGTCTACCTGCCACCATCCTGAAAACTGGACAGCAGCCGGTTTACAAACCTCCCCACACTTCCTCCTCCGCAGCTTAGAAGGAGAAGGGGAATCTCCTCAGCAGAGACACAGACATTTTAAAACCTGACGGGGGTTCTAACCCCTCTCCCCTCCATCCAAAGTACTTAATTGACAGACAAATCTGTCTATCTGCCACCATCCTGAAAACTGGACACCAGCCGGTTTACAAACCTCCCCACACTTCCTCCTCCGCAACTTAGAAAACTCTTCCGACCGAAAAAGCCAAACTAAGTTGAAGACTGTCTAAAATAAAGTCTAAAAATTGCAGCCGGGGTCCGTGAATAAATTATCAGCGAAATTTCACAAGCCGAGCCGATAGCGCCAACGCAGCACAAATCTGTGATCTGTCATTCGCCTATTCCTTGAGATAGCTGAAGTATCCGCGGATAGGGAATTGTTGACAGGCGTTAGCTGGATTAATTAGTCCACTGCGCTAATGACTCTTGTATAATTATACCCTTTCCTGTGAATATGTGTCAGCACAAGTCATGTGACACGGAGGAGACAGCTTGTCCGTATCAAGGATTTAATCCATGAGGGTTCCCAACTAATGGATACCATTATGGTATTCCCAGCAGGTAGGGTGAAAGCTAGTTAGAAAAATGACTGTTTGGCGGGTTTTTTTCCCCTCCACCTTCAGATATGTTGCATTAGGCGTTGGAGTCGCAGAGTTGCTTGCAAGGCTTGGAGCGTTGCCAGCTTCCCCCTTTTAAAGAGTCACTCTTCATATGTCTGATAAACACAGCTGCTACAGTGTGTTAGAAAGTATCACCCATCAGCGGGATCGCTGGCCCCTCCAATTAGCGCTCTGATATGGTCAGTAAAGACGACAAGGAGAGACAAGGCGTGATCAGTGTTCTGTAATACGACCTAACAAGAGTTTTCTGGGTGATTACACCTATAAGCAAAAAAAAAAAAAATCATACATTATAATGTCCCTTGTTTAAAGTGCATTTAAACCCAAAATAAAAAATGTCATTTAATGTTGCTTTGATATGGTGGCATCATTGGTTTCCCTTTTTCCAGGCTTTTTTGCCTTTATTTTCTCTTCCTGCCCTGGGGTGACAACGCTCACTTAATGCACTGTATCTATAGATCAGTAGCGTTGTCACCCTAGACTGGTCTCTGGATTTGGACTACAAACATCTCCCCTCACCTATTGATTAGAAAACAAAAGAACTGTTGCTTTCTAAAGTGTTTTTCGTGTTTACCTTTTGAGTCAGAAAACTCTTCCACTTAGTGACCATTGGTGGGTCACACCACTCCAATCTTTGCTGAGCAGCTCTATCTGGCTGCTTCATTGCTTTACTTGTCCAGAGCCGTTACAAGTCTATGCATTTAGACAGCCCCTGAGTTGCTTGCGGTAGCAAACAGGAAAGAGTCACCTCCCCTGCGGAGCAGAGAATGCATGTGCTTCTGGGAGGGGCCCAGCCATGGCATTTCCTGCTCCTTTGTCACCAGCCATGTGAATATATATAGTATTTCCTTTCCTTAACAGTCATTACCTTGTTTGGTTATCTCCTGTTCAAAGCTCTGGGAAATATTTTCAGACTTATTAGTGGAGAGAAGATCATCTACTTAAATCAGCACCTAAATTACTAAACCAATTGTATGAGAATAGGGAAGGGGTAGATAGACTGATAGTTAAAAAGATAGATACTTACAGGGGAAAGGAAGGAAGGAAGGAAGGAAGGAAGGAAGGAAGGAAGGAAGGAAGGAAGGAAGGAAGGAAGGAAGGGAAAGGAAGGAACGAACGAAGGAAGGGAGGAAGGGAAAAGAAAGAAGATAGGGAAGGAAGTGAAGGAAGGGAGGAAGGGAAAAGAAAGAAGATAGGGAAGGAAGTGAAGGAAGGAAGGAAATAGAAATGTACAGAGCTAAGGAGATTTAAGCTATAAACAAAAAAAGGAAGGAAGGAAGGAAGGAAAAGGAAGGAACGAAGGAAGGGAGGAAGGGAAAGGAAAGAAGGAAGGAAAGGAAGGAAAGAGAAATGTACAGAGCTAAGGAGATTTAAGCTATAAACAAAAAAGGAAGGAAGGAAAAAAGTAAGAGAGAAAGAACGAGAGAGAAAAAAAGACAGAAAGAAAGAAAAGAAACAGAAAGAAAGAAAGAAAGGCAAATGTACAGAGCTAGGGAGAAGTAAACTATAAACAAAATGAAAAATGAAGGAAGGAAAAAAGAAAGAAAAAAAGAGGACATATATTTACAGTAATAAAGTTGGATGGATAATTTGTTAGACATAGAAATACATGTTAGTTAGTCCTTCCTATATTCGATATATTTTGGTCTTGTTGTGGAAAGAACACTGGAGGAAGCACAGAATATGAAATCATTTTCTTTATTGGAATCACATCTCATAAAATGTTCCCTGTTGTGTTTATTTATTCTTCAGTATGTTACACACCATGGAAAGTTTATTTGAACTTGAAGAAGTTTCTATGACTTTTGCCTGCCCGGTAATGCATGATATATATTGAGTCCTTATGTTTAATATTGTTGGTAATAGATGTGATGAGCTGTGAATTGTCCCTGCGATGAACCATCTATGGCAGGAAATGTCTATGAATGGAATGAACGCTCGCCATTGTCGAAGTGTGATTGGAGCGGATGGTTGTGTGTTTATAAAAGACTCCTCAGTCCTTCCATGGAACTGCAGAGCATCCTGCAGCAAAACTCAGATAACAGCCGTTCTCTCCTTCTCTCCTGCAGCGAGCCCGCACGCCACGCCGTCAACCTTGCATTTCCCGACGTCGCCCATCATCCAGCAGCCGGGGCCGTACTTCTCGCACCCAGCCATCCGCTATCACCCGCAAGAGACCCTGAAAGAGTTTGTCCAACTTGTCTGCCCAGAAGCCGGTCAGCAGGCTGGACAGGTGGGGTTCCTAAACGTAAGGACTGCTTTTTATATTACAGAAGTGCCTGACCAATGTCAATGAAGGGTTAAAGAAAGACGCCACACACAACTGTAAATTTGGTTTTCAGTAGGGGGTTATAAGTGGGGAGGCCTGTGTGAGAAATTATATTTACCTCCATAGCTTTAACATGAAGATCCAGTGCTGTGAAGTTCCTCTGGTGATGTCCACCCTAGTTCTATACTGCTGCTGGTCAGGGCATTCACCATAGGGGTCAATGGAAGTGACACCTTAAAGAATTTCTTCTCAAACTTTTTACCTCAAAGGAACCCTTTCATTCATTTTCAGGTCTTAGGGAACCCCTGTTAAGATTAGTCCATTGGTGGTCATTGGGAAAATGGTGGTTGGTAATTGGGTTACATTGGTGGTTGTCAATGGGAAGAATGCCCATCTGACGGTGGTAATTAGGATGCCCCCCCTATTGTCATGTCACGCATCATCACATGGGAGGTCAGCTAGCCACAGCTCAAGGAACCCCAGCCACCTATGGAAAAACCCTAGGGCTCCATGAAACCCAGGTTGAGAATGGCTGCCTTAAAGCCTAACTCCAGTCACACATGGGAGATCCAACTATCATATAAGAGGTCAACTAGCCACAGCTCAAGAAACTCGTAGCCACCCATGCACGAACCCTAGGGTTCCACAAAACCTGGTTTGAGAATGGCCACCTTAAAACCTAACTCCAGTCACATTTTTTATTTTTTCGGAAAGAGGGAAAGAGCTAAGAATTTAATTTGGTTTTTATTTCCAGTCTGTGGCCCCACTGGGGATATTTTTCCTCCCCTCCTGACTCTGTGACACCAGTGCAACAAATGAGGAGAGTTGTTGTCACTAGAACAGAAAGGAATACACAGAAATAAAGAAGCTGTAAGAAGTTTTAATCCTTCCCCCACATTAAATGTGTTTTTTGTCAAGGTCCCCATTGGAGAGATTTCCCATCACTTCCTATCCTGAGAGGGACGGGGGGAAAATCTCATTAATAGGACCACAGAGGGCAAGAAAGCTGACATTTTTTCTCTGCTCGATCCAAAATGGTGAAAAAAAGTTATTTTTTTCTAGAACAGTGCCAAACTGTGGCCCAGGGTCTAGATGCAGCCCTTTACTTATCTTTGTCTGGCACTTGGGGCAGTGTTCCTCTCACTGATACAAGACACCATTCCAACCACTGACACCAACAATAGGGCATAATTCCTCCCACTGATACAAATGATGGGGCATTATTCTTCCTCTTGACACCAATGATGGGGCACTATTCCTCCCACTAATACAAATGATGGGGCACTATTACTCCCACTGACACCAATGATGGGGCACTATTCCTCCCACTGACACCAACAATGGGGTACTTGTCCACCCACTGACACCAACGCCTGGCCCCACTAAAGTCTGAAGGACAGTAAACTGACCCTTTGTTTAGAGAGTTTGGAGACCCCTGTTCTAGATGATAGATACAACGATGGAGACGGATAGATTAATAGAGGATAGATAGAGAAATAGATAGATCTATTCAGAATGAAAAAAAACGGGAGTTTGCTGTCTTTAAGCTCACCAGTTGCACTGGAAGCAACAGAGAGGGGAGATCAACAGAGGAACTCTGCAAAGCTGGGGTCTGTCACTAGAGGGAGCTGTATATAATCGTACACTTCCACTCATCCCATCCCCTCTACACCCCAACTGAAAATAAATTAGAAGTTTTGAGCAGAAGTCTTCTTCACAGGGTCACTCCACCCAAAATCTGTTCCATTGTGGACAGACATTGATATGTTGATTTCCAGATTAGTTTCTTATATCCACAGTGACTAATGAGTTCTCCTTGCAAGAGTTGTTATCTCACACCACATCTCCATAGGTCTCACTCTTCCCGCTGCAGAAGAAATATTTTTTTCTGTCTATTTTGTTCTCATTAACACAAAAGGGATCCATTTATAAGAGCCTTTCACCCAAGATGTATACATTTTTCTAATTTAATTATATTGGAAAATATGTAAATCTTGTGTGGGAAGTAGATCCTAAAGTTAAAAAAAAAAAAAAAAATGCTACAAAGGCAGTAAAGACGCCTTCATAATGGCGATTTGATGGTGATATCCAGTGGGAGGAGCTAGGAGCTCACAAAGTCACTGAGCGGTATAAGGAGCCAGTATATATTTAAACATGGTGAGTTCCATACAGAACTGAAACACCAGATTTGGGTGGACTGAACCTCTAAAGTTAATCTACTTATCTTGTTTTCTTATTATATTTTATTATATTGTATTTTATATATGTTTAGGTGTATTCAGAATACTTTATTAATCCCAAAGGGAAATGACTAAATAATGTACAATACTAATGTACAATAATGTACAATATCAACTCAGGCTAATATACAGTATATAATAAAGCAGCAGTCACATGCAGCAATTGAACCTGCTGCCATCTGTGTAACATATATGTGTGGCAGCAAAAGCACATATGTGTCACTAAGTAGCCAATGTTTCTGTGATGAGAGCGTGCTCGCTACGCGCTCCCAGCCCAGAGACTAAGAGTATGGGTAGCTGGCGGGAACGACTCCTGATCACATGACCACTGTGACAGCCAATCACAGTGGTCACATGATCGCCTACCCTTCCTGCCCCTCCCCAGGCTTTCAGAACTCAAACGCCCTGGCATTCTCAAAGGAATGCCAGGGCGGGGCGAGAAAGGGGGCTTCAGAAGCCAGTTAGACTTAGACTTTTTCATTTTATTTTAGCAGTTTGAACCATGAAATGTGATTGCTGACTGGTTGCTCTGGATCACTGGTTGTCTGTGTCCTAATCATCAAACCCAAATATGGTTCTGTTTTCTAAGGTTTCAGGTATATACAATGATGATGTGCAAAACTGATTGGCTAACATGAGTTTCTGCATATTTCTCTACATTCTTTGTGTTACAGATGATGTAATCTTGACTGATTTATGGTCATGGTAACCTATCCCCCAGTTCTAATCTATTGCAGCTATATCTTTCAAAGCATGGGAGCTTCAAGCAGTTCTTCAGTCATCTGTGGAAAAATTAAAAGTCAGCAGCTATGAAAACTGTAGCTGCTGACTTTTAACAGACACTCACCCGTCCCAGAATCCAGCGTTGTGCTCACCCGGCTGGTTTCTTCACCAGGCTTCGGTCCCCATCACCAGCATATTGAGTGCCTGCGGCTTCACAGCTGGCTGCTCACTGCACATGCACAAGCTGAATAGTCCCGCAATCTTCTGGGACCTGTGATGTTTCCCAGAAGGCTGCAGGCAGGGAAGGGGGGGGGGAGAACTTCCGCTTGGATTGCTAGGCAATCCGAGTGGAAGTGGGAGTGGGTACCTGTCAAAATCAGGTACCTGCTCCCTCCCCCCCAAAAAAAAAAAATTGCCAAATGTGAAACAAAATACCAAGGCTTCTGTGATTGGACACAAGGAGGGGAGGGGAGGGACAGGCATAGCAGCTGCAGCGACTCTCCTGTTCAAGATGCAGAGCTCAGAAGGATCATGGTCAGGATCCCGGAAATACAGCAATAAGCTGTCTTCAGAGAGTACCACAAAGCTGTCGGATGTAAATAGAAGAGCTAAGCCCGGGAGGTGTCATGCACCTCACTAGACTTAATTCACAGGGGTTGATTTACTAAAGCTGGAGGGTGCAAAATCTGGTGCAGCTGTGCATGGTAGCCAATCAGCTTCCAGTTGTTGTTTTTTTGTCAAAGCTTAATTGAACAAGCTGAAGTTAGAAGCTAATTGCTTTCTATGCACAGCTGCACCAGATTTTTGCACTCTCCAGCTGCACCAGATTTTTGCACTCTCCAGTAAAGTTCCTGGAATTCAGCTTTAAAAAGCACATTTCAGTCGATTGCATGGCTTAATTTACTATTTCTTTATGCACAAGTGTCTCTCGAAAACAATAACCTTCTCAAACCTCAAAAACCTTCTGTTGGACTTATATATCTACATGTCAATATCAAATAAACCATGGCATGCAATCTGATGAAATGTGCTTTTAATGTTTTAATGTGAATAGCAATAAAATATTTTTAAAAGATTATTTTGTTGGTGTACTTCTGATCACCGGTGCTTTTCAAGTCCCGTGCGTTGAAAGATACGGTTGGAATAGCTTTGTTTATACAGTAAATCCACATGTCTCTGTTTACATTTTTAACATATATTAAGATAGGGCCGATCTTACATGCCGGTTATACTTTGCTTCCTTTAATGACTTGATGTGATTTCAAATGCTTCTGTATTTTATGACCATCCTAAATTAATGTATTGCAAAGAATCGGCTAAAGGAAAAATGGCCTTCAGTGCTTATAAATTTAGGGTCCTTCTGGGGAGGGGGAACTCCGGAGCAAAGCTACGACTGTTGCTTAATGATATTTAACAACTTGTGGAAAGACAGATGTTCCATCTCCTTGAAGTTATTTATACGTGTGTATCCAGTGCTTGAGCTGAAGTTGACCAGTACTTGAACCCCACATACCACAAGCCTAATTTCTTACGCCTCCTATTTATCTGTCTGCCGATTGCTACATGCAGGAAAATATTCCTTACAGACCGCAAACTGGAGCCGTCAGGCCCAGTGCAGCCTTTCCGTATAGATATGTAGTTTTTCTTTCCTTTTTTTTTTCTCCCATATATTGTTAAGTCTATCTGACCCAAGAACAGAGATATAGGAAATTGAAGTCCTTTTTCGTTTTACTTTCAGCTGGTGGCCCTGCCAGCAACACACTTCCTGGTGATCACACCAGTAAAACACAAACCAAAAAAGAAACAGGAGAATAATATCAAAAACTTGTCTAACATATTTTTTCCTATAGGTACCACATCCTTCACAATAAGAACACCTCAAATAAACCTTTTAGGACTTTATTGACACCACAAAATATACAAAGTATAATTTAAAGTGGTTGTAAAGGCCCAAGTCTTTTTACCTTCATGCATTCTATGAAATTGTTGATTACATTTTAATGGGTTTATTATTTCCTAGAAATTCAACTTTTTTATGATAATTGAAGTGTCCTCTGATGTAGTGTGTGAAAAGCTGTATAAAAAATGTGTGGACACCTGACCGTCATACTTACTATATGAGCCTGTTGGACATTCCATTCTGAACCCATAGCATTAATATGGAGTTGGCCCCACTTTGCATCTTTGAGTCTCCACTCTTCTGGGAAGGCTTTCTACAAGATTTTGGAGAGCATCTGTCCCCATTTAGCCAAAAGAACATGTGTGAGGTCAGGTACCTATGTTGAAAGAGAAGTCCTGGCTTACCGATATTATTCCAATTCATCTCAAAGGTGTTCAGCAGGGTTGAGGTCAGGACTCTGTGGTGGACGCTTGAGTTCCTCGACACCAAAATGGTCATACCATGTCTTTATGGAGCTGGCTTACAATTGGTGTTCCAGTTCATCCCAAAGGTGTTCACCAGTGTGGAGGTCAGGGCTCTCAACTTCGTCCACACCAAACTGGTCAAACCATGCCTTTATGAACCTCACTTGCAATTGGTGTTCCAGTTCATCCCAAAGGTGTTCACCAGTGTGGAGGTCAGGGCTCTCAACTTCATCCACACCAAACTGGTCAAACCATGCCTCTATGAAGCTTGCTTGCAATTGGTGTTCCAGTTCATCCCAAAGGTGTTCACCAGGGTTGAGGACACTACTCTCAAGTTCCTCCACACCAAACGGATCAAACCATGTCTTCATCGAGCTGGCTTACAATTGGTGTTCCAGTTCATCCCAAAGGTTTTCAGTAGGGTTGAGGTCAGGGCTCTCAAGTTCCTCCACACCAAACTGATTAAACCATGTCTTTATGGCGCTTGCTTACATTTGGTGTTCCCATTCATCACAAAGGTGTTCAGTTATTTTGTGTTTCTTCCATTTGCGAATAATCTCACCAACTGTTGTCACCCTCTTACCAAGCTGCTTGGCGATGGTCTTGTAGCCCATTCCAGCCTTGTGTAGGTCTACAATCTTGTCCCTGACATCTTTGGACAGCTCTTTGGTCTTAGCCATGGTGGAGAGATTGTAATCTGATTGATTGATTGCTTCTGTGGACAGGTGTCTTTTATATAGGCTTCCTTTAAGAGAGTGCTCTTAATCTCAGCTCGTTACCTGTATAGAAGACACCTGGGAGACAGAAATCTTGCTGATTGATAGGGGATCAAATACTTATTTCACTCAATAAAATGCAAATCAATTTCTAACTTTTTTGAAATGCGTTTTTCTAGATATTTTTGTGGTTATTCTGTCTCTCACTGTTAAAATAAACCGACCATTAAAATTATAGGCTGATCATTTCTTTGTCAGTGGGCAAACGTACAAAATCAGCAGGGGATCAAATACTTTTTTTCCCTCACTGCATGCTTTTAAACATTTAGTGTATCTGCATGCAGTCATGAACATTTTTGCCTCCATCAGACTGTATGTGACTATTCTGCATTTTCAGATATTTGTTTTTGAGCTTTGACACACTTGCATCAGAGTCACTGAACGCAGGGTTACTTATAAGACATAAGATTTATTTCTTCCGTTATAGAAAATTATAAAGACTTCAGTAAAAGATGTTATTGTTCCTTAAAAAAAAAAACTGCTGTATTCCAACTTTTATTGTCTGCCTTCTTCCATCTCCCTCCCCCCACCCGAATCACGCAGGGTGAGACGCTTGCTCGGCAGATCAATTTGTTGACTGTTGTCAGAACTGATATTGTCAGATACTAGAAGTGCGCGGCCTCCTAAATTCTATTGCTCCATAAATTAAACACACTGCTCCTTCTTATAAAATGTTAAATACACAGTTAAACCAGGACACAGCTGAGCTGTGCAAGACAGCGAGCCGAGCTGAAATTTCATTCCGCTTTTGTTCCGAGCGAAGTGACTCTAAACGAAACGATAAAATTTATGACTTAGCGGAGGGAACGGAATCTTGTCATCGGAGTTCACAAAAAAAAGAACATTTATGTCTCACACCTGACCAGGACACTGACCGGTATGGATTGCACATTGCTGATGATTGCACGGTAATGAACTGGGTTAACCATGTAGGTTTCAGCCCCCCCCCTCTTCCGTGGCTTCATCGGGCTGTCCCCCCTCTCCCCCCCCCCCCCCAGGACACCTGATCGACCAGCCAGCATTTCTACCGACCGATCATAGAGACAAAGACCGGAAACTGCTTTGTTCGTCTCTATGATATCGGGAACTGAAAGCGATGACCTTACATCACTTCTGGTTTCCCCGGATGTAAACAGCGCCATTTTTAAAAAAAGAAAAGCATTTGATCACAATGATCTTGGTGTGATCAAATGCTTTTAAGGGAAGAGGAGATATATGGGGTCTTATAGACCCCAGATATCTCTCCATTAAGAGTACCTGTCACTGCCTATTACTGTCACAAAAGGATGCTTACATTCCTTGTGACAACAATAAAAGTGTTTAAAAAAAAATGAAAGCGACAGTGTCGAAAAAATTAAACGTGCTCCCGTCCCACCATACAAAGGCGATTTCATGCATCGGTCCCGCACGCACGCACGCAGGCAACGATTGTCCCACACATGTGAGGTGATCACTGCAAACGTCAGATCATGGGCAGGAATTCTAGCACCAGACCTCCTGTGTAAATCTAAAGTGGTAACCTGTAGTGGCTTTTAAAGCGTCGCCTATGAATAGTAATGTTAACGTCGTTTGTCACCATTGCATGGGCGTGACATGTTTGGAATCTGTTTAATCGGCATAACTTCATCTTTTATTTTTTACTTAAAAAATTGGGTTATGTAATGTGTCTGTTGCATTAAAATTACCATGTGACATAAAAAATTACAACACCCACCAATTTATTCTCTAGGGCTTCTGCTTTAAAAAAATATATAATGTTTGGGGGTTCTAAGAAATTTTCTAGCAAAAAGTTCTGATTGCTACATGTAAACAAAATAGGGTTAGGAAAGATCTGGTCTTCAAGTGGTTAAAATGTAAACACTGGAGCAGGGATCTTCAAACTACGGCCCTCCAGCTGTTGTGGAACTACACATCCCATGAGGCATTGTGAAACTCTGACATTCACAGACATGACAAGGCATGATGGGAATTGTAGTTCCTGAACAACTGGAGGGCCGTAGTTTGAAGAACCCTGCACTAGAGTGTTGATGGCTGAGCTGATCCGATCAGCTCTGTACATTGTGCCAGTGATCTCAGCTGTCTATTGACAGCTCAGATCATAGCCATTCATGGGCACACTGGCCTCCCGTGTGCTGTTTATAAATGACATGCCGGAAATTAGCAACCGCCACTCCGCCATTTTAAAAAAATACCAGTGAAGTGGCTAAAGCTCAACCTAACTGTTCTGTTTACTTTATAGTCCTGTATTACATTATGTTATACATTTTAACAAATCTTCACTTAGAAAAAAGTCTTAAAACTTTTTTTCTTAGTGGAAATGTGTTTTTGGCACTCCCACTCCAGTACTCAATGCTGAAATAGATGAGCACTGGCCACGATCACCATTAGAGGTGCCCCTATGCTCACCGAGACGGGATCTCTCCCCAGTGGATTTTCAGATAGTAAAAGCTGATAGAAGTTCTAACTCTTTATCACTGTGTCCAAAACAAAAAATTTATTTTCTTTCTCGAACATCACGGGACACAGAGCCACAGTAATTACTGATGGGTTATATAGGTATCACTGGTGATTGGACACTGGCACACCCTATCAGGAAGTTCAACCCCCTATATAATCCCTCCCCCTTGCAGGGATACCTCAGTTTTTACGCCAGTGTCTTAGGTGATGGACGTGTAAAGATGTCCTGTGCTGAGCTCCAAAGGGAATATCCTAAGATCCTATACTGGGGCAAGCCAGGCGAACCGGATCCATTCAAAGTGTCTTTTCATGGCCGAATTGAATGGTACCCGGGCCTCGTGTCCAAAGAAACGAGGTTTTACCCGTAATGCTTCTCTTTTTAGAGAGCTGGACCCCGCAGATCAGAAAATGGCTTTAAACTTCCTAATTTCTGGCGAGGTGCTTTACGGTCCCAGAACTGTTGGATCCCCCTACTGATGGGGGCCCCAGTCTCTGACGGTTTTTTCAAACGGAGCCCACCGTGAGAGGTGAAGATTGGGTCTGTGTAAACAGCACCCTGCGGCTGGATAAGGTAAGAGGAGATTCCACAGAATTTTTAAGTTCTAGTGGCTTTTCTCCTTTAAGGTAAATGCATGCTATGCCTATTGTGACCACCGGGGGCTGCCAAGAGCACAAACCTACACATGCTGACTTTGTCTCAGGTGTTCAGTGCTGATTATTCCCAGCATCTCAAAGCAGGCTGCAAGCAGGTAAGGTGGAAAGGGGGGATTTCTCATGTTTGAATGTTCCCCCCAGGCTAGAGAGGGGCCACAGGGGTCTAGAAAGAAGATAGCCGTTCAGGCAAATCTTGTTACCAGTCTCCCTCCTTCTCCCCCCCCCATCCCCAGCCTTTTCTCCAGAAGCATGACAGGAGAGTCGGCAGTGCGGGAAGCGCTCGTTTTTTTCAAAACTCGAGGGGGGGGGCGGTAGAGGAGGGGGCGGGATGTCAGCACAGAGTGTTTAGACTCCCACTCAGGCCAGCTGCAGGCTATTAGAGGCACTCTGTACAGGTGCACTCAGCCTTCTGAGAGACACAGAGCTGACGGTCGCATGTAAGGTGGGACACAGGCATTCTCCTAGGCAGCATTTACTGAAGTAACACCAGACTGAGCATTGGGTAGCAAGGCTTTTAGCCAGACTACATCGCTCAGCGGGCAGTGTTCATTTGTATACCTCACACCTTGTTGCTTTGCACTATGGGTAGAAGAGGTTCAAGCACCCCAGGAACCAGAGACACTAGGGGATCTCGTTCAGGTTCTGAGGGCCCCCTGTCGGCAGCATCCTCCCCCCCTAAAGATGGGCCAGGGACGGCTAGCCAGGGAGAGCCATCGGGGTCAGGGGCTACACCTGCTTCTGGCACTTCAGCCCCTGTATATATTACACAAGAGGTTTTTTCCTCAACCATTAATGGTCTAGAGGAAAGATTTATGGCCGTGATTACGTCTTCACTCAGTGGAAGAAAACGCACTAGGCCTTCCTCTGTTCCCCAAGACCCTCAGACAGAGGAGCTCTGGGATAAAGGAGATGAATCCCTTTCAGAGGATCGGGATGGGATGGATGATTCCTCTTCGGGGGAATCAGGTGGAGAGGGACCCTCTGCGACTTCCCAAGAGGAGAAAGTCTTAGTGCAGATCCTCACTGGATTGGTCCGCTCCACATTTAAGTTGCCCATACCTGAAACTGCTAAAGAATCCTCTTCTGCTTTGGGGTCACTGAAACCTTTCCAAGCAGCACATGCTTTTCCTGTTCATACTTTACTTGAAAAGCTTATTTATTCTGAGTGGGATCACCCAGACAAACGTTTTTTTCCACCGAGAAAGTTTTCAACACTTTATCCGATGGAAGAAAAGTTTATTAAAATGTGGGGAATACCGGCTATTGATGCCGCCATTTCCTCCGTAAATAATAGCCTGACTTGTCCTGTAGACAATGCTCAGATGCTCAGGGATCCTGTAGATAAAAGGATGGAATCCCTATTGAAGGATGTTTTCTCCTTAGCAGGATCAGTGGCCCAACCTGCAGTAGCAGCGATTGGAGTCTGTCAATACTTAAGAGACCATGTTAAGCAGGTCATCAAAGTATTACCTGAACAGCAGGCCCAGGGGTTTGCTAACCTTCCAGCGGCCTTATGCTTTGTGGTTGACGCCATTAGAGATTCTATCGTGCAAACCTCCCGTCTTTCACTGGGGTTGGTGCATATACATAGAATCCTATGGTTGAAAAATTGGTCAGCCGAAGCACCATGTAAGAAGCTACTGGCTGGGTTTCCATTTCGTGGTGCAAGGTTGTTTGGAGAGGACTTGGATAACTATATCAAGAGAATCTCTTGTGGGAAAAGCACTCTCTTACCTGTCAAGAAGAAGAGTAAGCGTCCCTCTTTCAAACGGACTCTTTCCCCAGCGCCGGGGGCTTCAGCCTCCAAGCAGTCTCGACGGCCGCCTCCATCGGGGTCCAGAGACAAGAGTCAACCCCAGGGACAAAAGAAGTCCTGGGGAAAGAAGCCTACTAGGCAAAACACTAAGACCTCTGCATGAGGGGGCGCCCCCGCTCACTCGAGTGGGGGGAAGACTGCGACAGTTCTCAGAGCTCTGGCACGAGGACTTCCAGGACAGATGGGTAGTCTCCACGGTAACCTTAGGGTACAAGCTGGAGTTTCAGGAATTCCCTTCTCCTCGGTTCCTCAGATCAAATGTTCCCAGAGACCCAGAGAAGAAGCAGTCGCTCCTTCTAGCGTTAGAGCGACTTTTGTCGCAGGAGGTCATTATGATAGTTCCCGCAAAGGACCAGGGATTGGGCTTTTATTCCAACCTTTTTACGGTCCAAAAGCCAAATGGGGATGTCAGGCCCATTTTGGACTTAAGGGATCTGAACCGATTCCTAAGGATTCAATCCTTCCGCATAGAATCAATTCGAACAGTAGTTCCCACCC
Source organism: Aquarana catesbeiana (assembly GCF_042186555.1). Classification (NCBI taxonomy): domain Eukaryota; kingdom Metazoa; phylum Chordata; class Amphibia; order Anura; family Ranidae; genus Aquarana; species Aquarana catesbeiana. Next base: position 330,071,308 of record NC_133330.1, on the reverse strand, counting down.
TGCAGGGAGGAGAATTTCTGGCATCAATAGACATCAGAGATGCATATCTGCATGTGCCCATTTTTCCTGCTCATCAGAAGTTTCTGCGCTTCGAGGTAGGAGGGCGCCGTTTCCAGTTTGTGGCTCTGCCTTTTGGGATAGCCACTGCACCTCGAGTGTTCACAAAGATCTTGGCTCCTCCTCTGGCCAGATTAAGAGCTCAGGGTATAGCTGTCATAGCATACCTAGACGACCTGCTCTTGATAGACCGGTCGGTAGCCTCTTTGAATGGAAACTTGAGGACCACGGTCAGGTATCTAGAACACCTAGGTTGGATCCTCAACTTAGAAAAGTCTTTCCTAAAACCAGTAAGAAGACTGGAGTATTTAGGTCTGATTATAGATACAAGCCAGGAGAAAATATTTCTACCTCAGGCAAAGATCACTGCTTTGAGAGAGCTGATTCTGACAGTAAGGACCAAGAAGGGTCCCTCAGTCCGCCTTTGTATGAGGCTAATAGGGAAGATGGTGTCTTCATTCGAAACAGTTCCCTATGCTCAGTTTCACTCAAGAATGCTGCAACACAGTATTCTGTCGACCTGAAACAAGAAGGTTCAGGCATTAGACTTTCCGATGCACCTGTCGCATGCGGTGCGTCAGAGCCTTAATTGGTGGCTTATACCCGAAAACCTGCAGAAGGGGAAATCCTTTCTACCGGTTACCTGGACGGTGGTAACAACAGATGCCAGTCTGTCAGGTTGGGGAGCAGTTCTGGAACAGGCTGCGGTCCAAGGGGTATTGTCCAAGACAGAGAGGACCTTACCCATCAACATTCTGGAGATCCGGGCGATACATCTAGCTCTAAAGGCCTGGACTATCAGGCTACAGGGTTGTCCGGTCAGGATCCAGTCCGACAATGCCACAGCAGTGGCTTATGTCAATCATCAGGGAGGAACCCGGAGCCAAGTTGCTCAAAAAGAGGTGAACCAGATCTTAGTCTGGGCAGAGAAGCATGTGCCATGCATATCGGCAGTTTTCATCCCGGGAATAGAGAATTGGCAGGCGGACTATCTAAGTCGCCAGCAGTTACTTCCAGGGGAATGGTCTCTGCATCCTGACGTCTTTTGGGCCATATGCCAAAGATGGGGGGTTCCAGATGTAGATCTCTTTGCATCCCGATTCAACAAAAAGATAGACAGATTTGTGGCAAGGACAAAAGATCCTCTTGCATGCGGGACGGATGCGTTGGTGATTCCGTGGCATCGGTTCTCACTGATTTACGCATTCCCGCCTATTCTGCTACTACCACGACTCCTTCGCAGGATCAGGTAGGAAAGGAAGTCGGTACTTCTGGTGGCCCCCGCTTGGCCCAGAAGGACTTGGTATGCAGAAATAGTAAGGATGACGGTGGGTTCCCCGTGGATACTACCGGTACGCCCAGACCTGTTATCTCAAGGTCCAGTAGTCCATCCTGCCTTACAAACGCTAAATTTGACGGTTTGGCTATTGAGACCCACGTTCTGAAGAGTTGTGGGCTCTCAGGTCCTGTCATATCTACCTTGATTAATGCAAGGAAGCCAGCTTCCAGGATGATTTATCATAGAGTCTGGAAGGCTTATATAACCTGGTGTGAATCCAGAGGTTGGCATCCCAGGAAATATGTCATAGGTAGAATCCTTGATTTTCTACAGATGGGATTAGAGATGAAGCTGGCCTTGAGTACCATCAAGGGCCAGGTCTCTGCTTTATCAGTATTATTTCAGCGGCCACTTGCTTCGCATTCTTTGGTCCGAAACTTTATGCAGGGGGTGATGCGTCTTAATCCTCCGGTTAAAGCGCCCCTAAACCCCTGGGACTTGAATTTGGTCCTGGCTGTGTTACAGAAACAGCCTTTTGAACCAATATGTCAGATTCCTTTGGTCTTGTTGACAAGGAAATTAATTTTTCTGGTGGCCATCTCTTCTGCTAGAAGAGTATCGGAATTAGCAGCTCTTTCCTGTAAGGAGCCTTATTTGATTATACACAAGGATAGAGTGGTATTACGCCCTCATCTTAGTTTTTTCCAGATCCCTGTTCTCCGGAAGAGAGATCTCTACATTCGTTGGATGTAGTAAGAGCAGTTAAGGCCTATCTAGGGGCAACTACTCAGATCCGCAAGACGGATGTTTTGTTTGTGCTGCCAGAGGGTCCCAATAGAGGACAGGCAGCGTCAAAAGCTACCATTTCTAAATGGATTCGACAATTGATCATTCAGGCTTACGGTCTGAAGCAGAAGATTCCTCCGTTTCAGATCAGGGCACATTCCACAAGGGCTATTGGTGCTTCTTGGGCAGTGCATCACCGGGCCTCTATGGCTCAAATCTGCAAGGCCGCAACCTGGTCTTCAGTCCATACATTCACCAGATTCTATCAGGTGGATGTGAGAAGGCATGAGGATATCGCCTTTGGGCGTAGTGTGCTGCAGGCAGCGGTACAGGGTCCTCAGGTCTGATTGCACCCTACTTGGTCGTGGTTCCCCCCCCTCAGGTAGCATTGCTCTGGGACATCCCATCAGTAATTACTGTGGCTCTGTGTCCCGTGATGTTCGAGAAAGAAAATAGGATTTTTTAAAACAGCTTACCTGTAAAATCCTTTTCTTTCGAAGGACATCACGGGACACAGAGGTCCCACCCCTCTTCTAATACACTATATTGCTTGGCTACAAAACTGAGGTATCCCTGCAAGGGGGAGGGATTATATAGGGGGTTGAACTTCCTGATAGGGTGTGCCAGTGTCCAATCACCAGTGATACCTATATAACCCATCAGTAATTACTGTGGCTCTGTGTCCCGTGATGTCCTTCGAAAGAAAAGGATTTTACAGGTAAGCTGTTTTAAAAAATCCTATTTTTGCTGGGATCCCGCTTTAAAGCCCAAGAGACTGATATCAGAAGAGGAGGAGCCGAAAATGATTTTTGTACCTGCACAGATGGGGAAATCAATTCCTCTGGACACCAATAAAATAAACACTAGACTGGACACCCTGCTGTGGCAAAGTGAGGCTTATTCACATGAACGTTGCAATTTGCACAGCACCTGCATTATTGTTATGTACTAAAAAAGGTGAATATGGTCAACTTCAGAATAGCCAAATATTGTTTTCAGATTAACAGATTTAGCCGTAAATGTTGCTAAACTGCAGGATGAGTATGACTATTGAATGCTTTGGTGTAACCGTTTAATGTAAGTACATTTCTTTATGTTCCATCTACTTGAGCCATTTGTGTTCTTGTTGTTTCATAGCCCAATGGTAGCAGCCAAGGCAAGGTGCACAATCCATTCCTTCCAACTCCGATGTTGCCACCGCCTCCTCCGCCACCTATGGCTAGGCCTGTGCCTCTGCCTGTGCCAGACACAAAACCTCCATCTACGTCTACAGAAGGAGGAGCCACTTCTCCCACCTCGCCGAGTAAGTAGCACATGTCCTCGAATATCTTGATTGTTTTATAGTGACTTTATTATCCATCATAGAAGAACACACACACATATATATATAAAACAAACAGGAAGCTCTTGTACCTTCTTAGTGCTGTGTCAGCAGTCAGCCTTTTCACCCAGCAGCAGGAGAGAGAGAGTCCTGAACATTGGTCAACTCATATATAAAGACTAGTGCACAGCTGAGTCTAAAAATTAGGTCCAACTACTAGGTAAGATGTTGACCTATAAATGGAGGCTGTATCCCCCCCCAAAGCTCTAGAAAGCCTCCAGGACCCAGGATGGGTTCCCCAAAACAAATAGGCAGTTCTTGTATCTTCTTATTGTTCTGTCAACAGCCAGCCTTTTGGCATTGGTCAACTCGCATATATAAAGGCCAGTTCACAGCTGAGTCTAAAATAAGAGGTGCAACTACTAGGCAAGATGTGGACTTACAAATGGAGACTTTACCCCTCCAAAGCTCTTCAAAGCCTCTGGGGTCCAGGACTGGTTCCCTAAAACAAATAGGCAGCTCTTGTATGTTCTTATGCCGCGTACACACGATCGGACTTCTCGTCGGAAAAAAGATATGACGGCTTTTCCGACGGAATTCCGCTCAAGCTTGCCTTGCATACACACGGGTCACGCAAAAGTTCGCTGAACTCACGACCATCAAGAACGCGGTGACGTACAACACTACGACGAGCCAAGAAAATGAAGTTCATTGCTTCCGAGCATGCGTCGAATTGTTTCCGAGCATGCGTAGGAATTTTACGCGTCGGAATTGCCCCAGACGATCGCATTTTCGGATAGGAACTTTTTCCGACCCAAAAATTGAGAACATGCTCTCAGTCTTTTGCTGGCTGGAATTCGGCCAGCAAAAGTCCGATGGAGCATACACACGGTCGCATTTTTTTGCGGGCCGAAATTCCGATCGTGTGTACGCGGCATTAGTGTTCTATCAACATTCAGCCTTTTCATGCAGCAGCAGGAGAGAGGGTCCTGAGCATTGGTCAACTCACATATATATATAAAGGCCAGTGCACAGCTGAGTCCAAAAATGAGGTCAAGCTACCAGATAAGATGTGGACCTAAAAATGGAGGCTTTATCCCCCCCAAAGCTCTACAATGTCTCCGGACTACAGGACTCAGATACGGCTTATTAAGATTCAGAGAAAACAAAATGTTTGGTTTCTCCACATCAGCCTGAACCCTGGAGCACCTGGATACATGTAGGTGAGAAACTTAAACGACACATATAAACGGTCCCCAATTCTGGCAGCCAGTGCCTAACAAGACGTCCACTCATACTCAATCATGTCATAGTTTAGCAAGACTCAACCAGATAAAGGTTCTGTTCCCATAGTCTAGTATACCTGAGCTGTTCTGTCTAATGGCGTGATGTAATGAAGCAGGTGGGAACAGGCACACAGCTCATGAGTGTTTCCATTGAAAATTGGATCAGAGGTAGCCGTGTCTACAGTTATCCCATGAAAGTGTGCATGAGCCAGTTCAGTATAGATCTTGCGATCTTGAGTCAAGTTTAAGCTCATCTTCCTGGGGCCGAGCTCACATCATTTATTTAGAAGCTTCCAAGAGAGAAAAAAAAAGAGCTTTCATATTCTCTACATGCACTTTACGCAAGCTGAATTTATTATCAGACATACCTAAGGTTGGACTTGCAAAGAGGACTTGCAGCACGGTGGAGCTGATAATAACAGCAGACTTCAGATACAGCAAGCTGTTCCCCCCTTTTGTCAGAGATAACAATAATTTATCCACAATGAAATCAGAGGGTTTACACAAAACCAAAGTCTTTCAGTTTAGTTTATCTTTTGTCTTTTTTTTTAGATATATACTGTACGTCAAAATGATCATCGCAATGTAAACCATTTTATCCTGTGTGTTTCTGTTCTAAAGTCCCAGTTCTTTGATGTGGCTTTCTATAATCTGTGTTCATGGCGGCAGTCATGGATTTACATTCCAAGCTAACTGGTAGTTTATCATAGTGATTGCACCTTTTACATTTCTCCTATACTAGAGGAAGCATATAGACGAAATTCTAGCAATAGACTTACACTGAAAACAATATGCCCTCCAGGTGGCATGCCTTGATTTTTTTTTTCCTTAGCAGTTGCTAAGCGAAGACGCTAACTCTGAACGGGGACTTCCTATCTGCTGCCGGAACAAAATTGAGTTGGGCTAAGTGTTTCTCAGCCATTCACATTAAGCTCAATCAATAAATACAAGGCTTTCTCTGATTGGCTGAGGCGTAGAGGCGGGTGGATGATGTCACTATCTCTACCTCTGCCAATCGGACAAAGACTGGTGTTCATTCATAAAAACACAAGGCTTCCTGTGAATGGCTTAGTAGTGCTCAACCCTGACTCAAATTTGTTCCTGAAACGGGAATTCCCCTTACCGCTGCGCTGACAGTAGGCGCATTCCTTAGAATTGGGAATTTGGCCGAAGCGAAATATTTAAAGGAAAAGTTCACCTTTTAAAAAAAATACACACTAGAGGTGTAACTAGAACTTTCAGAGCCCCGGTGCAAGAAACCTTAAAGGGCCCCCTGACTCCTGGCCACGATTCCCCCACGGTGGTGGAACACCAGGACCCGGTCGCAAATGTGACCTTTGCGACCCTGGTGGTTCTGCCACTGGTGTCAGTAGGTTTTTTTTTCTTTTTTATTATATTTTTTATTATTTTTTGTAATTTTTTTAGGAACCCCGTTCGGGGGGGGGGCTTTGGTGAAATATCAGGGGTCTAAACAGATCTGTGATGTTTCACCTTTGAGACAGAGACAGTAGATTAAGGACACAGTCCTTAATCTCATTCTCTGCAGCCTCAGCTGCACAGAATGAATGGACAGGAATAGCCCTGTACAGAACTTCCTGTCCATTTATAAACTGAGGCCTAGTAAACACAGTTTACTAGGCTTCAGTTATGAATAGACAGAGACAGTGATCAGTACGGATGGTGGAAGAGGGGAGGGGGGAACCCAGCAGTGAGTGGGGCCAGAGGATCACACAGGGGCCAATCACAGCAGGGGATAGATAGGAGGGGTGGCGGGTCGGCATGTAAAGGAACCGATCTCCATTTTCCTCCTGCAGCCTTTCATCAACTGCAGGAGGAAAATGGAGAAGATTGCTTCCTCTATATGCCGCCTCATGGCCCCTCCTATCCAGGTGTACTGGGGGCCGCACGAGCCCCCTGGAACTTGGGGCCAGGTTGCAATTGCGACCCCTGTGACCCCTGTACGTATGCCCCTGAATGAACATCTTTTTTGCATTTATAATTTTTTTTACACTAGTGCAGTGCCTAGATCTTGCAGACTCTTAGTACTCTTTCTGCCCATACCTCAGATACTGGCAGGCAGTTACTAATCTATGAGAGCGCTCACCAATGCCCTCGCAGTTCATTGAAAACTACAAGCCTTTAGGAAGCCTTTACTGCGCCAATGCCTCAAAAATGCCAATGAGGCATGTCAGGGTGTTGTTGGGCATATTGTAACCAGGTTTTTTTGTGGAACTTGTACAGTAAAGGCATCTTTCTGGCAACTTGACAATGCAGCTCTTTTTTGTTCAAGTATCATTGTATTGTGCTCCTTAAAAACAACCGCATCAGCTTTTTCCAGAGCAGCCTGTATTTCTCCTGAGGTTACCTGTGGGTTTTTCTTTGTATCCCGAACAGTTCCTGTGGCAGTTGTGGCTGAAATCTTTCTTGATCTACCTGACCTTGGCTTGGTATCAAGAGATCCCCAAATTTTCCACTTTTTATTAAGTGATTGAACAGTACTGACTTGCTTTGGATATCTTTTTATATCCTTTTCCATCTTTGTAAAGATTCATTACCTTGTTACGCAGGTCTTTTGACTGTTCTTTTCTACCTCCTCGTGGATCAGTGTCTAGTCTGCTTAGTGCATCCATGTGGGAGCTAACAAACTCATTGACTAGTTATACGCAGGCACTAATTGTGATTTAAAAAGCCACAAATGTGGGAAATTAACCTTTAGTTGCCATTTTAACCTGTGTTTGCCACCTTCTGTGTCTGCACCAAGGCCAAACATTCCAGGGTGGGTAAACTTTTTATCGGGGCCATTTGGGTGATTTCTGTTATCATTATGATTTAAAAAGGATTCAAATAACTTTGTGATTATAAATGGCTTCATGTGATTGCTATCCCTAAATAATAGACAGTTTTTTGGCATGATCAGTCATATTTTCAATACTAATGGCAAGATCTCTGCCAGGGTATGCAAACTTTTGAGCACTACTGTATATATATATATATATATATAAGTTTTTGTGCCTGGGGTTTATCTTTATAATGTGTACTTGACATCAAGTTCACTTTTCAGAGAATTCACCCATATCGGGGGGGGGGAGAATTCATGGTGTGTTCGGCAGTCAGGATGGGGACAGGCAAATCCCTTGCTTCTCCTGGAAACTGATGAGTGAGCCTTGTTATTTTTCTAATCTCTTTCCCCGGTTCACCGTACAGAGTAAATTACATCAGCGCTGTTTGTAATGTGCTGCTGACGTGTCAGATCCTGCAGAACGGCTATGGAGCCGAGCTGGGGCGTCCGGCATTGAGCAAAAAAAAAAAAATGGTGGGTGATGAATAAGTTATAGTCCTGAAAGTGAAGTGCGCCTGGCAGATTACAGGAAGCACTCGAAGTAAAAGCCGCCTAGCAGCAGATAAAAGAGTGCTGTTGGGTCTCCGGTGCATTCTTTATATGATGTTGCTCCCAGAGGACATGGAGTAGGTTCTGGCTGTAGAGTAGAGGTGTTCACAATTGTCCAGCGAGCTCTCAACTCTTCAGAACCTGAACGGAGACCTTCATTGCCGTCATAGATTATGGAAAACAAGGGTTCTGCTTTGTTGAGCCTTCGTGTACAAAATCTAACTAGTTTAAGAGAACTTGTAACTTTTAAATTGTGATATTTTAGAGCAGGGGTCTCCAAGCTTTCTAAATATAGGGCCAGATTATTGTCCTTCAGACTTTAGGAGGGCTGGACTGTGGCCAGGGGAGGTAAAAAATGCTTTACGTACGTGGAATAAAATAATGCTTCACACTTGATTGTCAGTGGGAGAAAATTACATAGCTCCCGTGGTCAGTAGGAAGTGGAATAGTGCTCTATCATTGGTATTGGTGCCAATTGTTGGTATCAATAAGAGCAATAGTGCCCCATCCCTGGCGTTAGTTAAAGGAATATTGGCCCATCATTGGTGTCAGTGGAAGGAATAGCTCCCCATCGTTTGTGTCAGTGGGAGGAATGGTACCCCATTGTTGGTGTCAGTGGGAGGAATGGTGCCCCATTGTTGGTGTTAGTGGAAGGAATAGTGTCCCATTGTTTGTGTCAGTGAGAGGAATAGTGCCCAATTGTTGGTGTCAGTGGGAGGAATAGTGACCCCCTCATTGGTGTCAGTGGGAGGAATAGTGGCCCATTGTTTGTGTCAGTGTCAGTGCTGCTTCTCCGTCCCCCAGGTACTTAGACTTGCTTGCATTTAATAATGTATTAACGAATACAGAGCTGCATAAAGTTTTGTCTTATATCTGCCTATTGTTTAGTTTTAAACCTTGCATTGCTTAGCCAACTCCCTAGGCTTAGTTTAATAGAAACCTATCATTGGTATCAGTGGGAGGAATAGTGCCCCCTTATTAGTATCAGTGGGAGGAATATCAACACATCATTGCTATCAGTGGGAGAAACAGTGCCCCATTGTTGGTATCAGTGGAAGGAATAGTGCCCCATCATTGGTGTCAGTGGAAGGAATAGTGTCCCATCATTGGTGTCAGTGGAAGGAATAGTGTCCCGTCGTTTGTGTCATTGGGAGGAATAGTGTCCCATCGTTTGTGTCAGTGGCAGGAATGGTGCCCTATTGTTAGTTTCAGTGAGAGGAATGGTGCCCCATTTGTGTCAATGCTGCTTCTCCATCCCCCAGGTACTTAGACTGCTTGCATTTAAAGATGTATTAACAAATTAAGAGCTGCATAAAGTTATGTCTTATATCTGCCTATTGTTTAGTTTTAAACCCTGCATCACTTAGCCAACTCCCTAGGCTTAGTTTAACCGCTTGCCGACCGCCGCAAGCCGATATACGTCGGCACAATGGCAGTGGTGGGCAAATGGGCGTAGCTGTACATCCCCTTTAAAAAACCGGAGATAGCAGGGTCTCCTGGCGATCGTGTCACGGAGCCTCAGAACGGGGAAGTGCCTATGTAAACAAGGCATTTCCCCGTTCTGGCTTGTGTCATGACAGAGATCACCGCTCCCTGTCATCAGGAGTGGTGATCGCTGTCATGTGACTTGAAGCCCACCCACCCCCACAGTTAGAGTCACTCCCTAGGACACACTTGACCCCTTGATCGCCCCCTAGTGTTCAACCCCTTCACTGCCAGTGTCATTTACACAGTAAGCAGTGCATTTTTATAGCACTGATCGCTGCATAAATGACAATGGTCCCAAAATAGTGTCAAAAGTGTCCGATGTGTCTGCTATAATGTCGCAGTCCCGAAAAAAATCACAGATCGTCGCCATCGCTAATAAAAAATAAAAATGCCATAAAACTATCCCCTGTTTTTGTCTGGTCAGAAAGGGGGTAAAATCTTCCGGGGCTGAAGCGGTTAAACCTCCAGTATCCCGGCAGGTCCACAGGCGAAAACCACCCTTTGTGAAAGAGCTAACAAGTCAGATATTTAATTTTTGTCCTCTTTTAACAAAAGTGTCATGCATGCTTTCAACCCAAAGACTGAGGCTATGGCCTCTGTTGATGTTGCTTGATAAGAGACGGCTCGTTTGCTGATATTTACGAGTTTGCTTAGGCTCTATTTCATAATTAAATCAGCGAAGGCGATGTGATAATTTGCCATCATTGCTTGCCCATTTAATTATTCCTGAACGAGAAGGAGGCGTTGGTGAGTGGCTAGCCCGTAGCGCTGAGGATTGTGGTCACATTTAAACCCTCAACGCTGCGCAGGAATGGGTTTGACACCCTGAACTCTAATGTCTTTACTGTTAAAGATCCAATTAGCGTTTCCTAAAAGGAGCCGAGATTTTAAGTAGCGTATAAAAAGTCTCTCTTCTATTCCGGTTAATATAGTTTCAGTTTGACCTTTACGCTGACTTACTTGAGATACATATAGGGCAGAGCTTGTTATGATTGTGCGTTCCAGCTCTCATGCATTTTACAATAAAATCAAAATTAAAGCTGAACTTCTTGCAGATAAAAAAAAAAAGAGGATTGAACCCACTTGTAAAGAAAAGTACTAGAATCTATCTTGATATTAACCCTCTGTAATCCAAAAGCTACATTGCCCAGAGCATCCTCTTCATCTAACGCACTTCTGAAAGTGTCAGATTTCCTGTCACCAGCCAAGTGCTGTCGTCTCTTTTGCTGGCCCCTACATTCCTCCTGGACAAACATATGACGTTGGTGTCAGCAGAAGGAACCACAGGCAATGTTGTTTTTTTTTTTTGTTTTTTTTGCTGGCCCCTATGTTCTTGCTGGACAAAGGTATTACATCGAGACCAGCAGAAGGAACCACAGGAAACAACCAGAAACCCAACACTCCATAAGTACGATGGCGGAAGAGGATTCTCCTGGCACTGTAGCTTTTGAAAAAAGAGTAAAGCTCAGAGCTGTAGGACAGCATTTACCTCCAAGAAAGGAAACAATGACAGACAATTTCTCTTTATTGATACAGTATATCCAAACAAGATGGGTAAAATCCAAGCCAACCCAAAATTAATATTTAATTTGCTTGTAGCCATCTGACAGTTTCTTCTACGTCCTGGAGACTATCAGTGAGATCACTGTGCTGAATTCCCAGGTCTGCACCCCTAATGTGCCTGTTATAAGACTTTTCCCTGCAGGATATTTATTAAAATTTTATATATTATGGAGCACATACAAAGATCTCAGATGGACTGGAACATAGGCAGTAATTATGGCTGGGAGATGCTCCTGGTAGAAGTATCCAAGGGTTGACTCTATCTTTCTCCTTTAAAAGGACTGACCCTTTAACATACCTATTTCTTACCATTTGAGTAATGCCCCATACACACACTTGAAATTTCCGACGGAAAATGTGTGATAGGACCTTGTTGTCGGAAATTCCGACCGTGTGTAGGCTCCATCAGACATTTTCCATCGGAATTTCCGACACACAAAGTTTGAGAGCAGGCTATAAAATTTTCCGACAACAAAATTTTGTTGTCGGAATTTCAGATCCTGTGTACACAAATCCGACGCACAAAGTGCCACGCATGTTCAGAATAAATAAAGAGACGAAAGCCATTGGCTACTGCGCCGTTTGTAGTCCCGATGTACGTGTTTTACGTCACCGCGTTCAGATTGATCGGATTTTCCGACAACTTTGTGTGACCGTGTGTATGCAAGACAAGCTTGAGCCAACATCCGTCGGAAAAAATCCATGGATTTTGTTGTCGGAATGTCCGATCAATGTCCGACCGTGTGTACGGGGCATAAGAGTAATCTTTTATGGTATAGATGTAATGTGATGAGCCAAGGATTAATGCGTATTCTGTGCATGGCCTCCTGCAGTATAAGACCTCATGCGACTTGCCCCTGGTAAATTGCCCTACATGTTAATCACTTCACACGAATGTAACGGGACAGCTTACAGAATGTAAATTACTTTGTGGGCTAGTGGTTTTGCTCCATTTCTGTTTGCAGAAGTGTTCTGCTATAATATAATTATTTGAGCACTTAAGTCGACTCATGGCTCACAAGCTTCACAATAATTTCCAATGGCTTGGACCATCTCCAGCTAACGCAGTAACGCTTTGAACCTGAAATTGATCGTTCCTTCTGCTGCCACTATGCAAAACAACGTGTCCCGAATTTACACAGAGATTGCTGCTTTCTCTTCACATCCCCCCCCATCACTTGTTCTAGAAAACTAGACACAGGATTGACATTTCAGTATATTACAGGAGAACTGGAGACCATTTATTTTAAAAAAAAGAGAGTGGTTTGAGACAATTAGCTGCTTAAATCACCAAATACAATTAAAGTTAATGTAAGCCCAGACCAAAGCAAAATCTCATATGATCATTGGCGTGTTAATGTAATTTCAAAGGTCATTTTCTATAGGTCTAAATCTGCAGTTTTATTAAAATACCTGGTGATGCAACAATTAATTTCATTTCTTGTTATAGGGTGACAACATTCTGTCTCTGTCTTTCAATTGTCTACCTATATGCCACTCTGTACCATGCTCTTCTAATAGACCCTATAAACCAGACTTTCTCAATCTGAGCAACCCTTGAAGTTATTTTCAGGCCTCGGTGAACCTCTACTAAAAAACTTACACTGGTAGCTAGGGGAAGAATGTCCCATTCACAATGGTGATCAGAATGCCATTTATGTGGACACCTAAAAAGATCACTGGTGTCGTGGGGTGTTGGCCCTGAAATGGAGCAAAACCTACCGCTGCATACTCTATCCCCCCTTCAGTCCATCATGAATGCTGCTGCCAGACTCATCCACCTTACCAACCGCTCTGTCTTTGCTACTCCTCATTGTCAATCTCTCCACTGGCTTCCACTCACACAACGAATTAAATTCAAAATACTAACAACTACCTACAAAGCAATCCATAACTCTGCCCCCAGCTACATCACTGACCTAGTCTCAAAATACCAACCAAATCGTTCTCCTCGTTCTTCTCAAGACCTCCTGCTCACTAGCTTACTCATCACCTCCTCCCATGCTCGTCTCCAGGACTTTTCCAGAGCATCTCCAAGCCTATGGAACGCCTTACCCCAATATGTCCGTCTATCTCCTACTCTGGTAGCTTTTAGACGATCCCTGAAAACCCTCCTCTTCAGAGAAGCCTACCCTACCCACACCTAACAACTATATTTTCACTTGGTCCATCTGATCATCCCCCACAGCTACTACCCTTTGTTCCACTTGACCCTCCCTTCTAGATTGTAAGCTCTAACAAGCAGGGCCCTCTGATCCCTCCTGTATTGAATTGTATTGTAATTGTACTGTCTTCCCCGTTGTTGTAAAGCACTGCGCAAACTGTAGGTGCTATATAAATCCTGAATAATAATAATAATAATATGCAGACCCCATCAAACAGAAGATTAAGTAGCCACAGCTCAACAAATCCCTAGAAAACCCTGGAGGAACCCTTGTTGAAAATGTCTGCTATAAGTGTTGGTGCCAATGTACATTGTCCAAGCATGGCTCAACGTTGTCACCATTAAGAAACCTGCCATGCAGCCATCACTGGACATAGTAAAGAGGCGGAGTGGCCATGCACAGGACCCATTTTCACAAGGAGTGGGGATAGGCAAAAATAAGCATGGCATGGTCAAATATAGAGTGTGTTGGGCCCTAAAGTCGAACTCCGGGAGATCACACTGCTAGGGTTAACTGCTTGTTTATTCTAGGAAAAAGCTTAAAGCACTTTACTTACCTGACCCTTTGCTCCCCTGGTAGCATTGCCCACCTCTTCTACAGTGGACTGTCCCTCAGCGTCATCACATCCAATAGACCCTGCATTGGACTTGATGACGTCAGGACCTTAGATTGTTGTAGCATGGGGTAGAAGGTGCTGCGGGGTGGACCGGTCTAGCAGCATGGGGGAGTGGAAGATTAGATGAGTAAATCTTTTGTACTGTGACCCCTAGACTTAAATAAATATCTAACCCCTGAAGAGCACGTGCAAGGGAGAATTTTCACGTTTCCTGGTGTTGGGTTTTAATGTTTCTCTTCTTTTTGTAATGTTGGTAAGTGAATGCTACAGATAATTTACATCACTGATGCTGAGTGCGCGGAGCATCTCCATGATGTCACTAGCTGCTTGTGAATTGATAAGCTGCATCTGGTTAGAAAAAAATATTTACCCATCTGCTACAGTATAGACAGATGGCCTTTACATCCATCAACGTTTTATTGGATAGATGTTCACTTGTTGATTTGCTGTATATAATATTTTGCTCCTTTTTTCTCGTTTTGTTTTTTTTCTTTACTAACTTTCACCTCCTTCTCCTCTGCAGCCTACTCAACACCCAGCACTTCCCCAGCAAACCGATTTGTCAGTGTTGGACCTCGAGATCCAGGCTTTGTAAATATTCCACAACAGACTCAGGTGGGTGATGCCGAACCCTCCAGCTTGGGCCATTTTGATGTAGCTTTTCAATAGGACAAAGTGTAGATGAGGAGAAATGTATGCAGTTTATACACAGGTGTGCATGAGTCAAGAAGCACTGTTTAGACTCTCTAGAGATCTGGTGCCCAACCAGCAGGCCTTTGGCACTTACTGTGCAGCCCTTGGCCCCCGGTAGTCATTTCCTCACCTGGATGCTTTCTACAGACCAGTGAAGGAAAATACTCATTTGCTTTCAACTCGGATATAATATAGTTCATATTATACATTCCTTTGCTCCTCCACTGCACTGTTCAGCTACCAGAAGCACAGGAAGACCGCCGATAACCTGGCCTTTAAAAACAACTGACCACCTTTAAAACAGACTTGAAAGCCACCAAGGTCCCATGGGACATGGCAGAATTGGACACAGCTGATATAATTCGATGGAAAGCACTTACTTCCCAATGTGCCAAATTGAGGAGGAACTGGCCATATATAGATCAAAATTCAACCGGTTCAGCAGGGTCTGGCTAAATTCTAATCCAACTATTCTTCTGTCAAATGGGAATTTTGGCAAATTATCATTCGAACAGCGCATGCAGCCAATCAACTGCAGCTCAGATCAGTGTATCCCCCTAGTCAGAATGCAGTGGCACCGCAGCGAGGATTCCTCCATCCACTTCACTGGTGTGGATAGGGGAATCTTTCTGCTTTGGCTGATTAAAAAAAAAAAAAAAGACCCATCTATGGGCAGCCTAAGTTTAAAGTACAACTTCATTCCTAAAGCAACTCATGAGTGAAATATATCCTCCATTCTCATCTATCTTATGGTCTTGAATTCAAATATGGTAAACAAATCTCTGAGAACACCACAGCCATGTCATGTGACCAGTTACTGTGGCCAGAAGGAGCATTATTTTCTGCAAGATCGATGGATATTTTGGTAGATCTCTCAGTATAACTAGATTCCAAACAAACCTGTCACAGGGGGAAAAAATGGTAAGGTAACTGCTAACATCAGTGGTTGCATGGCTAACCCCAGTAGTGTATTTAGGTTTTGTGCTGCCCTAGGCCTGACTAAACTCGTGCACTCCCTAATTTAAATGTGACCCACCCCTTCCTGTCAAGGCTGCACCCCTTGCTGTTTAAGACCTGCCCTGAAATTTTCCAGTGGGGACACTTTCTGAGGGCCTAGGGGGGGATTCTCTTAATTTGCATAGATGTCCTCTAACTTCCTGTTTGGCTATGGGGCAGGAAGTGAAGGGAAATCTCTGCAAAGGGACAGGGATGGTAAAAAATAAACTGACAGGGGCTATAACCCTCCCTTACTCTATCCAAAAAAAAAAAAAAAGGTTTGACTATAGTTCTACCTTAAGCACAAATT